>NC_137623.1:29492996-29560496 GCF_963280865.1 Gymnoscopelus braueri
AGGACACAATCAACAAAACACAAACAGCAAACTTAAAACCCTCTCTCTTTCATTCATAAAAAGACAGTGGGATTAGGTTGTCTTATGTCTTTCAATACAGGTCACACATCATGAAGCCGAATGGTTGGCGAGTGGTATTAGTACCGCTAGTTTGAGCAAGACCCTGTGATTGGCCAGTAGTCGCCTTGATTGACAGTCTGCCTTGTTGAACTTCTTCATAGCGTTTTTGCAACTATGCCTCAACCTAACCTTATTCCTAATCTTAACCTTAGTAAAAGTATGCCTAAAGCTAACCTTCTTCCTAACCTTAACCCCAGTAAAATTATGCCTAAAGTTAACCTTATTCCTAACCTCAGTAAAATTATGCCTAAAGCTAACCTTATTCCTAACCATAACCTCAGTAAAAGTAGCGTTTTATCAGAGAAAATAAATTGTCCGCAAGAAGTATGGTTGGATCGTGGGAAATCAATTCAAACCCTAGGTCTACAGACTGGGAGTTTAATGATTAATGCGGCACGCCATTGAGCAACTGGTAGGTTAAGGTTGTGGGAGTTACTTGAATCTGGGAAGTGATGCGAATGACTGGGGGCGTGGCCAAGTTGCTCAAACTAGCGGTACTAATGCTACGCGACTCTACAACAGGCACTGAAAACTCTGTAACATGGATTTTGGGGACTGTTGCCTTTGGCCACACACTGACTGATAGGGGATTGAGCCCAAATGAGCTCAGCTACACAGGACGTGAAATCATGAGTCTGCTACCACTTCTTCTACCCAACAACAATCACATCCTTCAGCTCTTTCTATTTACAACTCCTTCCACTAATAATGAATATCACATAACCGAAAGGCCACAAGTTTGAACCCAATGTCTCCCATCAACAGCTATGTATCCTTACAGTCATCCACGGTAGGGCCGAGAGATATGACTTTAAAAGAGATGTTTCTTGTTGGTTCCCCCGTTTGTTTTCTCATTCTGGCTGTGTCTGACTGTCTGGCAGTGGGCAAGGTGGTACGTTTCCCTCCTGCTGCCAGGGAAATTGTGCACCAATGTCTGCATCAAGCTCCTGCACTTTACCGTCTCCAGTCTTTGTCAGCTCGTTCAGTTGGCCAACGTGGTACTAATGTTACGCCCAAGTTCAAGCTCTCCGTCAGTTCATGTGTTGACACTGTATGCCTCAGGTTAATTCCCAGGATTTTTTTTTGTCTTGGCCCGTCTGCCTAGCTCATCGCTTTTCCAGCCTGCCTTGTCTAGCTGCCTCACTCCTTGTCTTGCCAGTTGCCAGCCTGCCTAGCCTGTCTGCCTCAATCCCCGCCTGCCTGCCTTGCCCGTCTGTCTCGCTCAGAGTCTTCTTGCCAGCCAGCTTAACAGCCGACGGCTCAGTACTCACTCTCTCTGCCTGCTCCACTTCACTGTTATTCTAGCTCTGCTAAACCCTCTTAAGTCTTAACTTCTTCTTAACTTCATAATATATCTGCATTTGAATAGTTGCAAGCCATGTGCCTGCATCCAACTTTTTGGGACTCACATCTCACATGCATGGTAGGGGGGATGATACTGTACAGCCCGTCATAAAGCGAAGAGCTGTCACCCCCCCTGAAGTGCAGTTATTTTCTCATAACTGACTTGCTCACATTATCCCACTTATACCATGGCTAAATTGGCATAGTCTCTATATCATTGCCAAAAGTAACGTTACGGTACATTAGAAATGTCTTCCATGGTTCTTATTCCTTCATTTAGTAGCTACAGGTGTCTAATTACTAACTGCAGAAGTTTGTTGTGCAGTGTAGGGTGTGCATTGATATGTTTACAGAGTGGCTCTCCAGGAGGCTCAGTCTGTGTTTCTGGAGCTAATCTCGTAAACTGCTGGACTCATTGCCAGTAGGCCGCTTGCTGTCTAATATACAATATACAGATCAGATGTCACCCATTCTCCATCAGTTATGCGTTTACTGTTGCGGGTTCAATACCTTACACTTGACAAATAAAATGCTGCTTAGACTAAAGGCCTACATGGGCCGTGGTCCAAACAGAAAAAAGGTCGAAGAAAGTACGGGTTTCAAGAATAAATGACTTTGTTTGCCTCCAGGCAAGACAATACCAGGACCTCATAACTCTGCAAAAAGCTCCCATATACAGCCCTCTCTGTTGCCAAGATCTCTCTCTCCCTTTATCCACTCTGTTTCTATTATCTGTCTCTCTCTCTCTGCCTCCCTCCTACCATTACAATCTCTCTCAATCTGCCTCTCTCCCTTTCTTTCTTTCGCTCTCTCTCTCCCTACTCTGTCTTTACGATGTCTCTCTCTCTTTGTATGGAAATCACATTCCTACTTGATGCCAATAGCTGCCGCCTCACTGACCTGTACTGCAGCAATTGTGCAAACATGCTCGGGAAAACAGAACAAACACACACACACACTCACTCACTCACACATACACTCACGATCACACAAACTCTCTCTCACAGTACACACACACACACACACACAACAGTTATGGGGGAGTTAGCTACTTAGCTTATCGTTGCTGTATAGGGCAGACACCATGTATCTCCATATTTCACAGTTTTTTCGTACATGAATGCCCTACTTCATCATACAAGAGTGTCGCACTAAAGTAGTAAAAATAGCAGATCTACAAGCTCACAAGGTTGTAAGCTTGTAGATCGGCTATTTCCACCATTTTTAGACCAATTTTAAAACAGTTGTCTGAAAAGAATGACACAGATGCTGTCCCAGATTGAAAGGTAAAAAGACATATAGGTTAAACGGGTCTAAATGGGTAAAATATATATATATATATTTTTTAAAGTAATGGTTTTGGACATACAAGGTTTTCACCCAACAGCGACGTTATGCAAACTTGAAAACAGTCAATGTTAAAGGTCAGAGGTCTCCTTGTCTCTCAATAGTTAGTTTTTTAAAAGCAGATGTTCCCCTGTGTATACTATGTGCACGTGCTGTATGTTTGCATGCATGTGCAAGACAAGTATGTACTGTATAAGTGCAAACATGTATGCGTCTGTAGCAGCCCTACATGGATGAACCTTAACTGTGTGTGTGTGTGTGTGTGTGTGTGTGTGTGTGTGTGTGTGTGTGTGTGTGTGTACTTGGCATGATGAGTGTATACGTGGCTGACTGTGTGGGTGTCTGGGTTATCGAGTAACGTGACTCTGCCAGTGTGTGTGTGTGTGTGTGTGTGTGTGTGTGTGTGTGTGTGTGTGTGTGTGTGTGTGTGTGTGTGTGTGTGTGTGTGTGTGTGTGTGTGTGTGTGTGTGTGTGTGTGTGTGTGTGTGTGTGTGTGTTCCAGGTGTAGAAGGAGTGTTTCTCTGTGAGATATTCACCCACACACTGGCAGCCTTTTAACAATGGTGCTGGTGGAACCGGTGCAGCAGGGAGGGAGGTGATACATACATACATACATACACCCACAGACAGAAAGAAAGAAAATCCCTTGAAAAACAAAATAAAGAAAGAAGAGGAAGAGAGAGAGAGGTAAGCTCTGAACAGTCAGCAGCTGTAAAGGATAAAACGCACAGCTGGATGTGGGGGAGCAAAGCATGCTGGGAGAGAATACATTGGTGCTTATTGCTAATTTGCGTTCCTCTATAATAAAAGTCTAAACAGTAAACACTGGGTTAAAGGGATAGTTCACCCAAAAAAAAAAGAATTCTATCGATTAGTCACCCCATGGAGACTTGAATTCATGGATATTTATTTGTTTTTTATCGCATTCCTAATGCATATTTTGATGACCAGCGGTTCCGGTAGGAGAGACAAACGAGACTCTTTGTGTCTCCTCTCCTACCGGAACCGCTGCCGGTCATCAAATTATTGGCTTAGGAATACGACAAAAACATCTATGAATTCAAGTCTCCATGGGGTGACTAATCGATAGACTAATCGATAGAAAATAAGTACTTTTTGGGTGAACCATCCCTTTAAGCTACAATATCTCCTAATTCAGTCAGACATGATGTTGTTTATTACCCCTGCTTAAACCCTCTAGTCTTTAGTGAAACAGAACTTGAGTTACAACTGTTCTCGGACTGCTTTTTTCCATCTACACCAAATCTCTTCACCAAATATAGTTGATCTACAAGCTTGTAGATCTGCTATTTTTGGCCAATGTTCCCCCCAGAATAGGGATGCTGACGTTCAAGTGGTTAAGAACTCATATAGTTCGTAGTACGACAGTGCCGGTCACCAGAAATAAAAGATTTTCAACCAAAAAATAGACACGCTGAAGTACACAACACCCGCTATTAGAAAGAGGGAGAGACAGAAACCCATTAAGACACTGCAGAGTGATAGTAGATAGCGTAGATGGAGAGACACATGACTTAAGAGAGACTTAAGAGAGAAAGAGGGAGGGAGAAAGAAAGCAAGGGCAGAAAACTGGCCTTCAATAAGGTCGAGGTCAAATAAATCCTCGTAAGTACAAACTCACTTGGCCGATAAAGTGATCGTCATTCCTCATGTTCTTTCTAACACCCCACACACACACACACACACACACACACACACACACACACACACACACACACACACACACACACACACACACACACACACACACACACACACACACACACACACACACACACACACACACACACACACACACACACACACACGTTAGTATTACTACAGTTGTGTGACATCAACATTTTAGGACTTTCAGCATTGAAATTGAAATTTCAGCATTGAAAACTGCCAAAGAAATTGTCGAAATAGCAGATCAACAGCTCACAACATGCTGCGCAGCAAAGTGTTACTTTGTATACTCTGCATACTTGTGGGGACATTTGGCCCTGACTCACACACTCCATGGCCCATGAGCCCCAGCAGCCTCCCGCACCACATCCCCCCAAAATGCCCTCGGACAGCCCCCTGCAGTGTGCCCTGTCGTCTCCCTGGAGGTGGTGTCGCTAAGTGAGCTGAGCCTGTGTGCCAGCGACTAGGCACTCACCCTAATTGGGTACAATTACCCCCCCCCCCCCCAAACACACACACACACACACACACACACACACACACACACCCCACGGACCACCTCGCCAGCCAGGTGGCAAGGTGCACACAGACACACACACACAGAGGATGTTTGTCTCTCTCTGTTTGGTAAAGAACAGTCTCCATCACCGTTTCTCTTCCGTCTTCAAGTCATGTGGAGTCGTGAGTAACCTAACTCCATCAGTTGAACCAGGCCACTTATGTAACTGTGGTCTACTCTCTTGCCTGGTGGTAATCCACACATAGTGGAAACTATAGCAAAAAACACTGGAAAATACAAACAGCAGCAGGAGCACCTTGCACACACAGACACACGCGCGCGCACGCACACACACACACAAAACAATCTCTCAGTCACAACACAATCCATCAACCACACAAGTTACCCACTACACACACACACAGAAAGAAAACCTTGAATGCAGCCATGTGCAGATGCATATGCATATGCATACTCACAGATTCCTCACGTGAAAAATACACACACACTATAACACTTTCTGACCACAGCTTCCACTGACCTGAACCCACAGGGGGTGAGGGAGCCCCATCCTGTCTTGGCGGTCTCTTCTTCTCCTCTCACAACACAGAACAACTAACACACTGTCACTTACAATGACACTCAGAGCTGCTCGCCTCCTCCGCACACTCTCTCACACTCCCCCCGTTCTCTGATTCCCAGTGCACCCCTCCCTCACTTGTTCTCCCCGGCTCTCCGTCTGCCGTAAGGAATGCGTTGTGTCTTCTATGTTAGAGAGTATGTTGTGAGTGTGTGAGAAGAGTGTGCGTGTGCAATCCACAGCCAGGGGAGGAGGGGACTCGAGCAGACAGCAGAGGAGGAGGGAGATATCATTGGTCCGGGGGGCTTTCAATGAACATGCCGACAGCCAATGAGGGGGGCAGGGGGGTGACTTTTAGGACAGAGTCTTTCCTGCGAGTGGCACCTGTTGGGACTCCCTCTTTCTTTGGTGTTTCGCCTTGATTGCGTCTAAACCCTAACATTTAACTTCACTAAAACTATGCCTAAACCTAACCCTAACCTCACAAAAACTATGCCTAACCCTAACCTTAACCACACAGAAATTATGCCTAAACCTAACCTCAAAACCCTGTCCGCCTGGGCGAAACACCGGGAAAAGAGATTCTCCCAGCACTGTCTGTCTCGGTCACACACAGAACTTTCTGAAGAACTTTCCCGTCCAGAATATAATCACATTATTGTCTTCTATTGTTGAGTCAATCAGTGATTATTTATTTTCATCTGACGTTATCATTTGTATTTTGTATGCATCACTGTGAAGTCTTTTTTCCAGTAAATAAAAGACATGTATTGTACGTATAACATGGTTGACTTATGGAATTAAGAGAACACATAATAGCGAGATATCTAAAATAGGGGTGCAACAGTTAATCAAACTAATCGATTTAATTCAAATCAATTATTTCTATAATAGATTTTAATACAATAATCGATTTTCAAAACAGCCGATCTACAAGCTCACAATGAGAGTTGGTAGATCAGCCGTTTCAGCTGTTTTTGTCTGACACTACTATTGTACGACAACGTATAAAACAGGGTTAAAGTGGTTAATCACACTAATCAATTTAGTCAAAAATGTAAATATGTTTATTCATTGACATAAGTAAGAAATTACCCATAAAACACACTTGATTATTCAATTAATTAATTAAAAAGTAATCTATACAATAATCGCTAGGATAATAACAGATAATTGCAGCCCTAATCTGAAATACTGATCTCGCTCTTTACATATTGTGGTATCACTTTAAGACCATGTTGGCCTTTGGCTGTTAGCATACAGCAGTGATTCTCAGGGACCCTCTGGGTTCCTTAAGGGGGGTCCAAATGGACCCTTACAGGTCTGTACCCTTACGGGTCCATTTGGTTCCATTTGTACACTCTCAGAGTTATGGGGGTCTTTGGAATTAAAAAGTAAGTTTTTAACTTTTTTGTATTGCGTGAGGATAGAGGATCGAGGATACAGTAAGAGCAAAGGGAAGATATAGAAAACAGGTTAAATAGGACAGGGATAAAGATATATACAGTATACAGATAGCGTATGTGAAAGCAGCCGATATCATACACATGATGAAGATAATGTATTGTATGAAGACAGACTGAGAGTATTGACACATCATCGCCATGCAGTCGATCAAGTTCGCTCTCTCCCTGCCCAATGCACACACAAAGGTCATGTGAGTCATTGTTGACATTCCAAAGAGGAGCCCACACTCCAATTCCCACCTACATACCAGAGGTAAGACAACATGTGTATTGTACACACACACACACACACACACACACACACACACACACACACACACACACACACACACACACACACACACACACACACACACACACACACACACACACACACACACACACACACACACACACACACACACACACACACACACACACACACACACACACACACACACACACACACACACACACTGGGGGCCCCCAGGGGGAGTCTGAATTCTGAAGTTGCGGTTGGGGCAGTTGAGGGGGACAAAATTACCCAGGTACTTACCACCATAGATATATATAAAGGCTAGATGACTCACCCGCGCTGCTGGCCAATGGAGTACGACGTTGCCACATGGCGGCCATCTTGAAACAGTCATTCATAACATTATGTCTATGGTGCATATACTTTAAAATAACCATAGCGTGCTCAATTTTCATCTGATTTTCAAACGGTTTGGTGTTTTGTAAACACCAAAGATGTAATAAATTTATAAAATTATAAAATAAAATAAAAAATAAAAAAACATGATTATAATTATAAGTATGCAGTACCGTTTGAAAATCGGATGAAAATTGAGCACGCTATGGTTATTTCAAAGTATATGCACCATAGACATAATGTTATGAATGACTGTTTCAAGATGGCCGCGGTTGAGCTACGCTTGCGCCGTCCCCTTGAGCCATCTAGCCTTTATATATATCTATGCTTACCACACCTTACCTTGTATGTCTTACCTCAGGTACTATGTGTAAATATGTAGATCATTTGTTTGTTTGTTTCTTATTGATTGATCTCTGGAACGATGGAACTTGCACAAAAACTACAATTTCACCCACTGTTTCACACATGTAAACCTGTGATGTGACAATAAAGTTTATTCTGATTCTGAATTACAACCAGACAACTATAAGGTCCCGTGCAGATATCAATGAACCAGCTGAGTCGTATGCAACATTTACCATTATCGTTGTTTTGAGCAATTGAATTGCAAATTAAGTCACTTGGCTGAGGTTAGAAAACCCAAAACCTATTTCTGCAAAGATAAATATACACTCACGGCTCACGTTATCTCTCTCTCGGTCTCTCTGTGTGTATTTCTCCTTATTTCTCTTACACACGCACACACACACACACACACACACACACACACACACACACACTTTGCTTCTGTGTACACACAGTGTAATCCCTGTGTTCAAAATATAATCAAGGTCTTGGGGCTAATTAAGGTCCATCAAGGACTATAAAGGTCTTCTCATTATGTCTTTGCAGAGTGGTCTCAGTGACAGTGTACATCCACGTCTCTCCCTACTCCATTTCCCTTCAAAGCTCTGAGGTGTGGTAATACAAGAAGTCAAGGTCAATGGAAAAACCTCTGAAGAGAGCACTCACTGTCTACTGTAGCTCATTGTAACACAGACATAATGACTAAAGCCTAATAATTATATAACGTGTGAGACAACCCCATGTGAGCCACATTTTCAGGGCCATCGACATCATTTGTCTCACAGACTGTGAGCTAGGGCTGGGCGATATGAACAAAATCTAAAATCACAATATTTTTGACCAAATACTTAGATATCGGTATTGTGCTGATCATATCATATTGTGAGGATAATATCACTTTTTTGAAAGTTTTCAAAAATTGCAATAATACTTTCCTTGAGGTGGTTACAAATGGACCCTTACCGATCTGTAACTCTGAGAGTGTATGGGTCCATTTGGTTCCATATGTACACTCCTTGAAATCTTGAACCACTGGACAACAATAATCAATATACAATGGTGGACAGTAACGGAGTAAATGTACTTGAGAGTACTGTACAGATTCTGAGGATCTGTACTTCACTTGAATATTAGATTTTTTTAATTGTTTAGATTACTCTAACTTGAGTACATTTCCAAGACAAATATTCTACTTTTACTCAAGTACATTTCTAGGGAGGTTGTGAAGTACTGAGTACTTTTAGGTTGGCTGTTTTTTTTTCTTCCCTAAAATGCAATTGACACTGCTCTCACACTAGCCGTGTTTCTGGCGTCTGTTTAATTCCACTTTTACTTGTACTATAGGTATTTTTAAAAGCAGGTACTTTTGAATACTTATGTACATTTAAAAGCAATGACTTTTTTTCTCTTACTTGAGTAACATTTTGACTGAGCTACTTTTACTTGTAGTGGAGTAAATTTGACCAGGAGTATCTGTACTCTTACTCAAGTACTGGGGTCGAGTACTTCGTCCACCTCTGTCAATATAATATCGATATGTTGTCCAGCCCTGTGAGGTGTGAGCCACTTGGCTAATACCTCCTGACATTTCTAGCGGCACCCATTAATGTCTTACAGTTTGATTGGTTGACTGGCCTTGGGGAAACGGAGCATTCTGTGTAGTAAATACATCAGCTAGTTAATACTGTATGACAAGCAATAGCTCATGGCCCACAGCTCTGGGCACGTATACTCAATCAAAAATGAAATAGTCCCACTCCAGCCCCAATGCAAAAAGATTTATGAAGGCAAACATTTCGACTTATCTAACGATAAATAATAAACAAAACAAGATGGTGTATTTGGAATTAGTTTCTCAACGTGTGTGGTAAATTACCCAGAGGGAGTGGCCAATTACATGTGCACATCAATATATAGAGATAAGAGACAAATAATGTAAAAGATCCAGCACCAATACATGACTAAAAAAACAAGGAAATAAATGTATTCTGGGAAAACAATTAGTGACACACAATTATAGAAATATGGAATATTAATTATTGTCATTATGACCTAATTGTTGGGAAAACATATTGGGAAGAGATTTAAAAAGAGAAAATAAAATAGGCACAACAGGCACACCGTTGCTCCAATCTGCACCAAACTTGGAACAAACACTCAGAGTCTGCCATGACAATAGTCACACCTGGGGCCCCAGGGACCAAATCAGGCCCACATCAGGGGCTCCTGGGTGCCACAGGCGCAGCATTGCTCCAATCTGCACCAAACTAGGCACAAACACTGTTCAGGGGTCATGACAATAGTCACACCAGGGGCCACATGATGTGGCCCCCAGGGGCCACGTTAGGGCCCCCGGGGGCCACGGGCACAGCATTGTTCCAATCCTCAACAAACATGGCACAAATGCTGTTCAGGGGTCTGCCATGACAATTGTCACACCAAAAAAAACGACATTTCAACCATATACACTACAGTAATGTTACAGCAGTGTCTAACATTTCAAATGGCCATAACTCGTTGGCCATAACTTGTTTGTGCTCTAAAGTCAAGGCTTACCAAAGCTAAAGCCAGGCGCGAGAAGCCAGTATTGAAGTCCACAAAAAACTCAAAGAGGCTCACTGCACACTGACAAATAAAAAAATAAAAAATAAATATTTAAACTGGACGTTTCTATCCTCAGGTGCTGATGAATGTCTGAAGACCGAAAAGTCCACACTCTTCACTTTTGCAACATGTAAATAAATAAAAAAGTGCATCCTAAAGTGCCTAATTTTTTGATTTGTCATTGTGTGAGTGTGAGCCTCTTCTGCTTATTGTCATTCTTAAAAGCAGAGCAGGATTTCTCAGGCCCAAAATGAAAACTGGTTATTACAAACTGTATCGGTATCGTTTTCCCGGGGCGTATAAATGATCAATGTAATGACCCTTAAATATATAGTTTAAATATAGCCTTTTGAAAGACCTCGTCCATATTAGACGTATGTACAGCTGTGTTCTCCACATTTGTTCAACATGGTGAAGCAAGAAAATTACTAGCAAGGAATAAAGTGCTGCCTGCAGCTGCTCAAGAAAATTATAGTTTAGTAGCCCCTCAAAGTCCCCCTTCAAATACTCAAAAAAACAGCATAAGGGACCAGTGCGTTTCAATGTATTAATAGTACCAAAATGTACGTTTACTGAAGTTTTAAAAGCTGCACATGGCAAGGCACTAGGATCAGTTTCCACCGCAGCCTTTCCTTCTATAACTTCCATACACCGACTCCCACTCAGCTTTCCTACTGTCTGCCTGTCCTACACTGTCTCCCTCTTAGCTTCCCTACTGCCCGTCTCCCCCACACTTTCTTTTCTTTTCTTTTTCTGGAGCTTGCACAAAAACGAATTTCACCCACTTCTTTACACCTGTAAACATGTGATGTCATGCGACAATAAATTGGTTCTGATTCTGATCCACCGTCTCTCGCTTTCAGATTTCCTACTGTCCGTCTCTCCTACTGTCTCACACTCAGCTTCCCTACTGTCTCCATCTCGGTTTTGATGTATTTTGTACTGTATCATCATCTTGGGGGACGTTGTCCTTTGCATCTTATTACTTTTGCATCCTAACTACTTGGGAATGAGCAGCCACGCTGCCACAGTGCAGAGCAGCCACACTGCCACGCTGCCACACTGCAGAGCAGCCACACTGCCACACTGCAGAGCAGCCACGCTGCCACAGTGCAGAGCAGCCACACTGCCACACTGCAGAGCAGCCACACTGCCACACTGCAGAGCAGCCACACTGCAGAGCAGCCACACTGCCACACTGCAGAGCAGCCACACTGCCACACTGCAGAGCAGCCACACTGCAGAGCAGCTACAGTGCAGAGCAGCCACACTGCAGAGCAGCTACAGTGCAGAGCAGTCACATTGCAGAGCAGCTACAGTGCAGAGCAGTCACACTGCAGAGCAGTCACACTGCAGAGCAGCTACAGTGCAGAGCAGCTACAGTGCAGAGCAGTCACACTGCAGAGCAGCTACAGTGCAGAGCAGTCACACTGCAGAGCAGCTACAGTGCAGAGCAGCTACAGTGCAGAGCAGTCACACTGCAGAGCAGCTACAGTGCAGAGCAGTCACACTGCAGAGCAGCTACAGTGCAGAGCAGCTACAGTGCAGAGCAGTCACACTGCAGAGCAGCTACAGTGCAGAGCAGTCACACTGCAGAGCAGCTACAGTGCAGAGCAGTCACACTGCAGAGCAGCCACACTGCAGAGCAGCTACAGTGCAGAGCAGCCACACTGTAGAGTTCATGGACCAACTCCCAGTTGTAGTGCCAGTACTTTGGTCAAAGGGCAATGGATACCTGCAAGCATGCATGTCTTTTGGTGGTGGGGTTCAAACCCAGGATATTCATGTTGTGAGGAAACAGTGCTAACCACTGCGTCACCATACTGCACCATACTGTTTCTCTCCATACACACCGTCTCCCTCTCAGCATCCATAGGCTACTGCCTGTCTTTCCTACACTGTCTCTCTCTCAGCTTATTTATTGTCTCTGTTAAGAGTTGTTCCGATACAGATCCCAGTATCAGAAAAGCTGCCGATACTTAGAAGTGCACTTGGATATTGGATCGGTACTCGTTATCGACCGATACGCAAGTTAAGGGTATCGGAATCAGTATCGGGAAGGAAAGAAATGGTATGGGGGTACATCTCTAGTCTCTGTCTCCCTCTCAGATTTCTCAGTCTCTGCATCAATCAATAAAGAGATAACATTCAGTAAAAAATAAGACTAAAAACAGCAGAAACGGAGCCAGATGCGAAATGAAAAACAAAAATACCACTAACCAACCCAACAAACCACCCAACCAGCATTTCAACAGAAATGAAATTAACTACAGACCAGTGCTAACTGTATACTGTACAGTATAGGCTCTGGCTGCCCTAATTATATATTTTAACCTAACCAGAAGTTACAGCCATATGTCAAGGAGATCATGCAATGTACCACTGAAAATAAAACATTGCTGTCATTTAGTTTTTTTTTGTTTAGCTCTATATTCTGATCCGACTTATATCACAGTAATGTTTTTTTTTTGAGAGAGAGAGAGAGAGAGAGAGAGAGAGAAATCAATAAAAAACTAAAATGTATCTACATATTTACACATTTATATATCCGGTGCGGTAAGTACCTGAGGAATAAGACAAGGAATTGGCTCTGAAATGTATATACAGTACCACAGCCAGGGCTGATTTAGTCAGTCATCCTGTCGGAGCAGATGTCAGTTATTGTGTTGAAACTTTAAATGTTGAAAAAAAAAAATTTCTCTCATTGTGAAATGAAACTTCTTGTCTTTCAACACAGAAATGGGTTTCTGCATAACATTTTTCTCCCATGACCAAACTAGCTTATTACCCTAGCATGTCTATTCTGGGGCTCACATTAGGCGATCCACAAACAAGTTTGTGGATCGGCTATTTTCGGCCTATAGTACAGAGCCCAGAGAATTCGGTCAACTAAGAACAGGGTCTAAGTGGCTAAGTAGTACTTAGTTCTTGACTGAGGGCTGGGTTAAGGTAAATCAGAGCTTTACTGGGTCTTGATCTCATGGAGAAAAAGAAAGAGGATAATCATCGTCAACAAATATATCAACAGAAATTTACTTTATACTGAGTACAGATTCTGGCAGCCAGAATGTTTTTTAACCTACGAGTAAGAACATGCACACGGCATATTCAATCACCTTAAAGGGATAGTTCACCCAAAAATGTCTTTACATTCACTGCTGCTAGAAGAAGTACTGTTGTTGTATATATTTTTACTATCATTTATTACTCTAATGTACTTGTACAGAATATGTAATAATAAAGGTAAGTTGAATCTTTGTGGATGGCCACATGGTCAGTGGGGGTCAAACTAATGATCAGTGACCAGGGTAATACTGCCACCTAGTGGTAGACTGAGGATTGTTTAATTTGCTGCTTAATGGATATGAAATTAATAGTGCTTTGACTGTAGTTACCTGATTGAAGATGATGACATGCAATGCTGATGTCTTTCACTTTCATTTAATCGGATTGTCAAATGACAATGACTTCATCTCCACAACAACCTGCTCACTCAGTCTCAACACATGTGACCAAAATATACCATATACTTCCTCTTTCTTGTACAAGTTTGTCCATGTTGCCTGTGTGTGCAGGTTTGCTTTACTCATGTTTGTGTCTCGAGGATGTGCATTAATTCCCCAATCCCTAACCCTCACCACAACATCCCTAACGTTAACCCTGACAAACCATAACCCCTAACCACCTGAATACCAGCATCCCTAATCACCATCTGCCCCTTATATAGACCACCCTCGGAAGCCGGCCTCTTCGACCTAGGACCAGAGATGCGGGCATGGCTACACGACATCGAGTTGGACCTCTGACGTTCCACGAAAGAAGAAGACCAGCATCCCTATTCTCGGGGGAACTTTGGCCAAAAATAGCCGATCTACAAGCTCACAACGTGTTGGCAAAGACATTTGGTGTGTAAAGAGAGACAAAAAGAGCAGACCAAGTACAGACGTTTAGAGGGTTTTAACCTCAGCCAGGAAGCATTGTCCCCTCAGCTGACTAGTGTCTGTCTAAACGACTGACTCCTGACCATCTTATGATTCACCACAACAACGTTCCACACCCAGTATAGACAATTACACCCCTCTAACGTCCACAACAGACTGTGTGTGTGCAGTATGTGTGTGTGTGTGTGTGTGTGTGTGTGTGTCAGTCAGAGTGTAACGTTTCAGAGCGAGCAGTAGTGTATTTGCGTAGAGGAGAGGTGTGTGTGTGTGTGTGTCAGTCAGAGTGTAACGTTTCAGAGCGAGCAGTAGTGTATTTGTGCAGAGGAGAGGTGTGTGTGTGTGTGTGTGTGTGTGTGTGTGTGTGGGGTGTGTGTCAGTGGGTATGAGGGTATGTGTCAGTCCATGTTTCACTACATTCACAGTACAATACTGATAGTATTGGCTAAAGGTTAGAACTGTCACTTGTCAGGGTGTCACCCCCCACACCTATTGCCCCTTGAACTCGTATGTACCTACAGTATCTGTGCATAGCACTTGGTGTGCTTTTTCTGTGTGTGTGTGTGTGTGTGTGTGTGCTGAGTGTAGATAGATAGACCTTTATTGATCCTAGTAGTCAATGGCAGTACAGCAGTAATGAAACAGGACAGATAAAATAAAAAGGAGATAAGGGTAGCAAACAGAAAATGGGAAAAAGAGTCAGCAGATAGTACCAGAAACCAACAGAAAACTTTCCTGGCCCTCTGCACTTGGACTGCCTAGGGAACAGTGTGTGTGCACGGCTGTGTGTCTAAACATACAGTACGAGTACACACCCACAAAGTCAATTAAGCACTCCCATGCTTCGTCTGCCACTAAAACACACACACATGCCCTACCTGCATAGGACAACAATACTAGAGCTATTAGTAATTCAGCAGGAAGTAAGAGAGCAGACTTTTCCCTAATTGAACCATTAAAGAAAACACACACACACACACACACACACACACACACACACACACACACACACACACACACACACACACACACACACACACACACACACACACACACACACACACACACACACACACACACACACACACACACACACACACACACACACACACACACAGAGGAAAAGCAGGTCCTCCATAACAAATGCTGCCACACACACTTGAATGCACCCTCAGTAAGCACGAGTCGACACACCCTTCTCTCTCTCACACACACAAAGTTGTTGAATTGAAGTATTGGTATACCATTCCAAGAGTCTATCGTTTTACATACTGTAAACAAGGATGACTAAAGAGGTCATTATCAGTGTTGCATTGCTGAATTGGAACATGGTTGCACTCTATTTTAATGACGTGACGCGCACGTCGCTTAACACCTACACTACAGGTCACACAATTGACAATTGATATGCATCTAGGCTCATTCCTATGTTAATCCACCTGGTGTGAGTCGGGAGCCTTTGTAAACGTTGTTGAGGTGTTAATTTAAAGTTGTTTTAAATCTATGCGTGTGCCTGCGCGTGCTCCTGGTCAAACAGGTTCCTGCATGGCGTGCAAGGCCGTCCCATGAGCAATGCAACCCTGGTCATTATGTCAGAATTACCACATATACAGTAGGCTCAGGACCTCAGGTCTGGATATCCTGCAATTCTACAATTTACTTCAGCCAAAATTCTGCCGTATTGGGGCCTGAGGAACATGTGACTCCATGACAACACAACACACTTCTCCATACACACAACTATCACCACCACACGCGTGCGTGCGTGCGTGCGCGTGTGTGTGTGTCTCTCTCTTCCATGACAGCAGACTTCACTATATTGTCCACAAAACTTCTGCTTTATTCTCCAGCATACCAAGCCAGCTGTGTTGTTACTCCACAGATATTGGTCCACAATTCACGGTGGCCTAACAAAATAACACTCAGTTAGTCAGTAATTCATTTGAAAGGCTTTTGAAATAAAATCGGCCATAGCAACTATACAAGTGCTTAACCACTTCCTTAGTAGCCTCGGAAACCACTTCCTTAGTGGAGGAAGTGGTTTTGCTTAGCTTTAGAGTGATCTGAGAAGACTCCCATGGCGGTCAGAAGTAAAAGCAAAAGTGTGGATGATTGACTCCAAGTCTCACACACTCACACTCACACACACACACACACACACCCTGTTTCCATCTATATGACGATGACAATATTAACATTTGAGCCCTGGGCAAGGGAACAGCTCTGTCATGACGTGTATCTTGCACAACAAAGTGCCCAATAAAAGCCCTACACTCACTGTATTGCTTTTCAGTTCCATTCAAAGGTTCTTCTTTATAAACTACTAAAGGACATAGGCCACACATTATTACAGTATATTATAGCCCAATATATTCACAGCATTATTCCACACATGTCACAACATGTATACACAGCTTTTCTGTCTGACTTTTTATTTTATCTTAAATAAGCCAAGTGCTTTTATGAGCGATCCAGTTTAGAGGACCTTGTATTGTGAATTGCACTTCCATATACTGTTACCATGTCTTTCTAAATAAAGTATTCAATCAATCAATCAAAACTAAACCAGGGGTAGGCAACCTTAGGCACGGGTGGCAACATTGGCACAGGGGAGGGTAATCATCACATTTGTTTTTTGATTTAAAAAAAAAATCAATTAAATTCTCTCATACAAATACAAATTACACCCTGCACACAATTCTACATTCAAACTCTGACTGAGGAGGGAGTCAGGGAGATATAGATGGGTTATTGTTTAATGAGTCTAATGATCATTTTCCTGAAAATATTTCCAAAAGGAGAAAAAAAAAATTGTCATATTTATGGTCAATCAGAATCTGTTGGAAATATTGTATTTTGATGTAGTGTCATAATTAAACTTAATGTTGTGTATAGCACGCTGACTAGTGACTATCAAGAACATAAATAAAAACATGGCACTTCATGTCAAAAAGGTTGCAGACCCCTGGACTAGACCCACTAACTAACCTCACCCAATCTACCATCCTTGGGTTGCAACAATGCGGACATGGTGATTATTGTGAACGATGCAGGAACCCCCAACAGACCACCACAACACCTACTGCACCACGTACCACTGCGGCCATGGGGGGATTCCTTCTGCAAATCCCATCACTAACCAAACGTATATAAACTAATTCATTAACCACAACAGTGATGATCCGAGCGCTCCGAGCAGAGCAGCCTGAGCCTGAATTAAACTTTACCCCACGCAACTGCTTGCACACATATGTAAATAACACACTGCGATGTATGTATGGATGTCAAAACGCATACGTATTACGTACCTCCTCGTATGAAATGAAATTCCAAGGCAGCCCAGCGCTGTCCTCCTGTCCCCCCGTATTGATGATCAGTGTATGTGCTTCTGTGCGTGTGTGTTCAGTGTGTCACACTCACTGCTCACTGCTCAGGATGAGATGTGGCAACCGAACCGAACTCACTGTAAGGCACAGGGTACATTTTTTACCATGACACACATTCATATAAGACATAAGGATCTATTCTGTGATGAAATTCCTCCGACACGCGACACATGAGACAGGCTATCCTATGTTTTTGGACAGCACGTGTAAGATTGGTTGTAGTTAGCCTTGGATTAAGACTATCATAGGTGTATTTTATCGATTTTGACGATTTTTTATATCTACGAAAGTCTTGGCTAGCACTCCCCAGTGCGTCCTGCACTTTCACCAGTAAAACCCGTACTTCTCCGTTTATGTACAAAACATATATTTACGGTGTTTAACCGGTTGCCTCAAATGTTAACTCGCGCTTCGGAGTCTTTGTGCAATGTATTAGTCCGTATTTTTCAATAAAGAATGTTTCAATCCCGTCTGTGTCGGATTCTGTCGGAAGTTCCCTGTACTCCTCAATGGGTGGTAGTGATGGACGCATCCGGTGAAAGCCGGAATTACACTCAATGTAAACAGGAAGTAAACGAGGGGGGAGAAATGAAGTTCGGCCACAAACGGGATTAAAACACTTTTTTACTAAAGAATACGGACTAATAAAGTGCACAAAGATTCCGAAGGCCGAGTTAACATTTTTCTTAACCGGGTAAGCACCTTATATTTTGCATTTGTACATGTTCGGAGAAATACGGGTTTTACTGGTGAAAATTCAGGGCATTCTGTGGGGTGCAGGCCACGACTAGCGTAGATATAAACAAGAAATGACAAAGTCATAATATACCAGGTTGCGGCAGGCTTTTTTTGCCCCAATCTGCAGCACAAAATGTAAAAGTGGTCTTTAAAATCAAATCTCAGCCATTCCAATGCAACCAAAATAACTCCACAGAGAGGTTCATTGGTTGGCTATCAATATAAAGTGTGTGTGTGTGTGTGTGTGTGTGTGTGTGTGTGTGTGTGTGTGTGTGTGTGTGTGTGTGTGTGTGTGTGTGTGTGTGTGTGTGTGTGTGTGTGTGTACACACTGGTGTCTGTCTGGTTGTAAAGTACTTAAATGTTTTATTTAAGTAAAAGTATAAATACTGCAATGTAGAAGTACTCTGCTACAAGTAAATGTCCGGAATTCAAAATGTACTTGAGTAAAAGTACAAAAGTATTGGTATCAAAATGTACGTAAGTACCAAAAGTGAAAGTACTAAAATGTGTGAAAATAGCAGATCTACAAGCTCACAACACGTTTGCTTGTAGGTATGAAATAGGGCTAAAGTGGTAAATGTATGTTTTGTAATGTAATGTATATCTACAAAGTTACAAGTAACTAAAGTGTGCAAATAATTGTAGTGGAGTAAAAGTACAATATTTGCCTCTGAGATGTAGTTGAGTAGAAGTAAAAGTACAGTGTTTCACATTTGTATCAACAACAAAAATAGTCTTATGCTTAGGCTATGAAAGTTAAGTGCAACCCTAATCCTAAGTGAAACCACCTTTCAGGGTAAAAATCTTTGAAAACGCGCAGCCTCACTTCTCCATCTAAACGTGCAATACAGGGGAATCTGCGAAAGTGTGATGTTTCACGTAGGCTGACTAGGCTCTCTTGCATGAGAGAAATAAGCAGTCAGTTCTATGAAAACAAGCCCAAAAGAAGCGACTAGGCTACATGAGCAGTAGCCTCGGAAACCCAGGCTTTTTTTTTTGTTACAAAAGAAAAAAAGCCTGGGGGAGCGATGCAGGAACTATGGTCTTGGACCTTGTTATCTCCTAACCAATCAGAGTGCAGAGGGGCGTCGCTCTAAATTTGGTGACGTCAGCGTGCTCCGTGCACAGGCCGAGGGGGGGAGGGGAGGGGAGGCAGGGACATAGATTGGTGAAGCAATAGGAAGCCACGCACAAATCCAGGCGGCTGTGTTTGGGTCCGCCCTTCAAGACCATGGATTGAGCTCGTAGCCTCAGGCTACATGAGCAGTAGCACAGACTAGTACATTGGCTATTTGAAAATAGCAGATGTACATGCTCGCAAAGTGTTGCATTTGCGACGCTTTGTGAGCTTGTAGATCGGCTATTTTCATATATATATATATATATATATTAGGGCATTCACAGAATAGTGGAATATTCGAATATCAAAGCCACTATTCGACGTTGTACACCAACGTCGATTATTGTGATATTATTTTTAATATTATGTTTTATTTATTTATTTGTGATATTTTTTTTGTATTTTTTTAGCAGGGGCTTCTCTACAGCAGACAAGCAGCTGTGAGCTCTGGTGTTGGTAGTTCTCCTAATCCATTCATGGTTGATCGTAAAATCATTTCATACAGTATGTGAGGTTGTGCCGTCACTCAAATGTAGGTGGGGCGCTGAAACAGCAGCAGCTGCAGCACGCAAGCCAGAACGTTTTTTTGTTTAAGCAAAAAAAAACATGTCTCTCGGCTCAATGGTGACAACTACAATGTATAAATAATGTATTTACTATTGGTGAGTGCATTAATGTAGTTTGTTTTACAAGTTAGATTGGAGACATGTCGTGAGTGACTCGACGTCCAGGGTACAGTAGCAGTAGTCGGTCCCTCCAATTGCCGAGTATATCCACAGTTTGGTAGACACTAGTAGCTCTTGCGGTGATGTCATGTTTCTTTATTCAACTCTATCTTATGCTTATCCAACAAAGGTGCAAATGTGTGGCATTAATATCAAAACGGGTCGCAACTGGCGAGTTTCACTACTCGCTATGGAGTGAAGTTGATCTTGTATTCATAGCCTGCTGTTAGAGCACGAAAATAGCAGATCTACTCTACAAGCTCACAATGCATGTGAGCCGTTGTGGCCGCAAAGGTCTGAAGTGGTTAATGTATGTTTTGTAATAATCAAGATGTACAAAAGTCACTAGTAACTTAAGTTTAAAAAAAATTGTACTGGAGTGAAAAGTACAATAGCCTATTTGAGATGTAGTGGAGTAGAAGTAAAATTATTTATAATAGGAAATACTCCTGTAAAGTAAGAAATACCTCAGAATTGTACTTAAGTACAGTACTTGAGTAAATGTACTTAGTTACTTTCACTGATACGGCATCTTAGCCTTGTAACGACCGGACCAAAGGATGGACATATACTGTGGTGTGTTGTTGTTGAACATAGGAAATGATTGGTCAAGCGTATCCTATCTGACTTATTCCAAGTTAAATGAACTGAATTAATAAGTTCGCCACGTTTCTTTTCAACCAGAGCAGAGCAGCAGCAGCAACGCAGAGTGACAGCAATGCTTGTTATGCTATGCTCCGTAGTAGAACGGTGTTGTACCGAAAATAGCAGATCTACAAGCTCACAACCCGTCCATCCGTGAGGCAATGTGCAGTTGTAGATCTGCCATTCCAGGAACAGCTGCTCTGGGTTTAGACCAATCAGAACGCACTCTCCCTTTCACAGCCCATTTTTTCCCTGTACATGTGCATCTTGCGCTTGTTCCATTAGCGACATTTACAGACAGCAAGGTGGGGAAGTGACCCAGGATGTTTTTAAAATGACCGTCCTGAAATGTTGATGTTCACCGGTATAGTGTGTGTGTGTGTGTGTGTGTGTGTGTGTGTGTGTGTCAGGGGCAGCCTTAGTGATCTGGGGGCCCGTTTCAAGAGCTAATATGTGGCCCCCTATGCACCCCCCCACCCCCCAAAAAAAAAAAAAAAAAAAAAAAAAGAATTAAAAATAAATAAAATCGCCCCAAAACACGGTCACCCCAATTTTGTTTGCGGAATTTGCGGATTTTGTTTGCGAAAAAAATCTAAAATTTTATTTTGAAAAAAAAAAAAAAAAAATCTAAACTTTTTTTTTTTCCAAGAAAATTCGGGGGCCCCCTGAGGTTCGGGGCCCGTTTCAATTGAAACGGGTGAAACATAGGAAAGGCCGCCCCTGTGTGTGTGAGTGTGTGAGAGAGAGAGAGAGAGAGATTGCACTGTGAATTAAGTTTCGTCTCTATGTGAACAACTGAGTGGATTACACAATTTTTACCATGCTCTTATTTGAAGGGGGGAAAAGCTTGGTAAGGGAAAATAATCTAACTTTTAAGCTGCAAGAATCGTTGCCTCTCCAAACTCCATGTTATTCCTGCGTGAGGAACATGTGCCTTCATAGAGTAGCGCAAGTTGACTCCTTAACATTCCATTCAATCAGGTCTTTTGTTCTCACAGCTGAGACCACTAATGGCCCTAAGGCTCGCTGCAGCGAGGGGGAGGGGGGAGCGTTCTCAGCCGCTTCGAGGCACAGCAAGGCAATGCACTTTACACTGTAAAGCAGTGGCGCGGGAAGGGGGGGGCTATGAGGGCTGCAGCCCCCCTGGTGATGGGAGCAGCCCCCCTGGTGATGGGAAGAAAAAAAAAAAAAAAAAAAAATGTTTTATTTTATTTAATTTTTTATAATATATATAGATTTTATGGATCATAGCAGTCTGTTACGGTCATGGATGAACTTCAACCTGGTGTTTACACTGTCTTTCTGCCTTTTTGTGTGGGGAAAAACACAGAAAACCCCCCAAAAATCGCAAAAAAATCGCGCGCACCGCGCGAGGAGTCCCCCCCGACGCACAGCCCCCCTAGGTATTAAGGACTTCCCGCGCGCCTGCTGTAAAGTAACTAAGTACATTTACTCAAGTACTGTATAAGCGTGCATCCGTTGTCCGTCAACAACACAGTCGGCGAAATAGGGGAACGCCGTTCGCGTAAAGTAAGTAAGTACATTAACTCAAGTACTTTTCTTATATTTTGTCCTAAACATTACTCTGTGTCACAGAGCAGCAGGCGTGCCGTGTGTAGTAGGCATAGAGGCGAGAGGAGTGTTGAGGCAAAGAGGCGAGAGGCGTGTCTAGTCCCATAGCTTGGGAGGACGAGGGCGCCCCGTTCAGAGTATGGGAAAATGGGGAAATATCCCCATTGGCTTAAAGGACAGCCAATGACGCAAATCTGTCGAATGCAAATGAATCTGTTGAATGCAAATCTGGCGAATGATGAGTCATAGGTCTGCCTCTTGTTAGACCAGGTTTGACAACCTGGTAAAAAGTCAAAATCGATAAAATACATGTAGGCCTTTGATACCCCACCACACACAAGACAGGCTATCCTATGTTTTTGGACAGCACATAATATTGGTTGTAGCCTAGTGTAGACTCAACGAGCCTACAACTACAGAAATTATTTAGCCACGTGTGAAAATAAAAATGTATGCTCAGTCACAATTTCTTCCACCAGCAAACTAAGATTTATATTTTTATTTGATGCGGGATTTTTAGAACTAATTTGACTGACCGAAATGAGTTGGGGGCATTCAGGTCAGCAGTGAGTCAGCCATCGGTGGTAAACATAACTTCAAGGCAAAAAGTACCCTTACAGGCTATACATCCCCCATTCAATCTAATGTTTATAAGTATGCTTCATTGTCATGGGCAAGTAAGTAAGATGCATTTACTCAAGTACTGTACTTAAGTAAAAGTTTGTGGTATTTTTTACTTTACTGGAGTATTTACAATTGTCTGTCCTTTTACTTCTACTTCACAAATAGGGAAATACTTTTACTCCACTACAATTATTTGAAGACTTTAGTTACTTTGTAGATTTTGATTATTATTACAAAACAGACATCAACCACTTCAGCCCTATTTAAACTTTGGCTATTTGAAAACAGCCAATCTACAAGCTCACAATGCGGTGCTGTGTCACAATTGAGATGGGGAGACAGAGGGAGAGAGACAGAAAGAAAGAAAGAAGAAAGAAGGAGAGTGAAAGCATCAGTACCACACTGGTGTTAAGTAGTCAGGGGCAGCAGTTAATAGCAGCTCTGCGGTGGAGAGAACAGAACCAACGACACAGACAGATCTGCTATTTTCAAAAGATTGTAATACATTTTATACATATGATACATTACATTACATTTACATTACAGTCATTTAGCAGACGCTTTTATCCAAAGCGACTTACAATAAGTGCATTCAACATAGGTAGGGAACGAAAGTACTAATCACCAGAAGTCTTAAAGGGATATTTCACTTTCAAAAAAACTTTTGGTGATTTTATCATCTACTCAAGCCTTTGTGAGCCCCCCAGACAGTTTTTAAGTTGCTCGATACAGTATTTAGATATTTGATATTCATTTTTATCAGACACGCCCCCTTCCTATACAAACCCATTGTAACTTCAAACTCCATTTTAACCATGTTAGATTAATCAAAAACACCAGTCCTTGGTTCTGGTGACTCACCCTGCCCTCCTAATGCGTGAGGGGGCCGTGTTTTTCCGATTTTTTTTTTCTTCATTTATTTTATTTAATTCTTTTATTGTATTTAATTTTTTTCATTTTCCAAAAAATATATAAAAAATAAATGAAAAAAGTAATTGAAAAAACACAGCCCCCTCGCTTATTAGGGTGGCGGTATGAGTCACCAGAACCAAGGACGGGTGTTTTTCTCCATTTTAACATGGTTAAAATGGAGTTTGAAGTTACAATGGGTTTGTATAGGAAGGGGACGTGTCTGATAAAATGAATATCAAATATCTAAATATTTAATAAAGCATCTTAAAAACTGTCTGGGGGGCTCACAAAGGCCTGAGTAGACAATAAAATGACCAAAAGTTTTTTTGAAAGTGAAATATCCGTGCATTTTCTGCACAAACAAGCAACCAAGAGTATACCTAGCGCTAAGGTAAAAGTGCAATATATCAGCTACCTACTTCCTTAAACAGATGAGACAAAATAGCAAAATCAAATGAGCAAGCGCTAAAACAAATAAGTGTATCGACTAAACAAGATCCAATAAAACAATACAACAATAAAACAAGAGTTTGTACAACTAGTTAACAACAAGTAGGCCAGGCAAAGAGGAAGGGTAGTGTTTCCTGAAGAGGTGGGTTTTCGGCCTTGTGAAACGGGACATTCTGCATAATAAGTACATTCTACTTTTGGTACTTTATGTACATTTTGAAACCAATACTTTTGTACTTTTAAGTAATTTTTTTATTCTGGACTTTTACTTATTATTATAGTTATTATTATTATATTATAGAGTATTTCAACATTGCAGTATTGATACTTTTACTTAAGTAAAAAATGTGAGTACTTTTTCCACCACTGGGATACATATGCCTACATTTACATTGCTAAAGCAAGTGTGAAATAAAAAACAAATGTACTAATATTAAAATAATTCTCATATGGCTGTGTGCTGTGCTGTGCTGTGCAAGTAAGCCTAAGTATGCACCCTCCCACACACGCACGAGCACATACTAGTACACACACACACACACACACACAGTCATTCTGTCTCCCTCCTCCGCATGCTCAGCCTGCTAAGTTGATGGCTGCAGGCAAGAACTGAGAAAGCACAATAATCAGTGTGTCAAGAGGGTGGATGATAATATGCCAGAGAAGAGAGAGAGAGAGAGAGACTAGAGGTTTATAGAGGAGTGTGTGCGTGCGTGCGTGCACAGTGCACACGTGCAGTTGTGTGTTTACGCTTTTGTGAGCATGTGTTCATTGTGTGCCTGCATTTGTATGGTTGTGCTTATGTGTGTACATTTGTCACAACCAAGATTCGAACCTGGCCAGAAGAGACACTAAAGCCAACCATCTTAACCACTAGAGGGAATCCCCCCCCTTGGCCAGGGGAGATTATTAAGCTTTCAGTCATCAGTCAGAGGCTTGAACATTGAGCTTGTGTGTGTGTGAGAGAGAGAGAGAGAGAGAGAGAGAGAGGGGGGGGGGGGGTAGAGTGAGATGGTGAGACAGAGGGAGAGAGGGAGAGAGAGAAAGAGAGCAGCATCAGTACCAGTACCACACTGGTGTTAAGTAGCCAGGGGCAGCAGTTAATAGCTCTGCGGTACAGACACAGAGAGAGGAGAGGAGTCGATATCAGTCCCCTGCTGTGTATTATGTTGGCAGTAGCAATACTTGAGACAGACAGACAACACAGTCACCCTGCAGGGAGAAATCCACAGTCCTGTTTGATAAATGGCTGCTATTATCTTTGCGCAGAGAAACTCTCTCTTTCCCTCTTTGGCTTTCTAACACATGCACATCACGTACATAGCACATATAAATCCTCGTACTTATTGTTAACGTTTACAAATAAGAGCTCCCTTGCCTGTTTGGTCTACAGTGAACCTTTCCCTTCGTTTTAGGTATTTCAGCCATGGTTTGGCAAGGGTATGAGAGATGTAACCAATTTATTTAATAATAACATATTCACTTCTTTTAATCAGCTACAAAAAAAATATGGTTCACCTTCCACTCACTTATTTAGGGGTTTCCATATTCCATCCCTGTAATGATTCAGGGAAGTCAAAGGTCACTTATGGAACTCAAACCATCCAAGAACAACGAGAGAATCGCAAATAAAACCCTGTTAGAAAGACTGTCAACAAATACAGATGTTACAAGAAGCAATTGGGATGTAATAATGGTTGTAAGCAAATATGACTGGTCTTACTTTTGCCAAAAGTGTTCCAACAATAATATTGTACTCCTACATGAGACACAAACACAGACACAAAAATCATCTTTAATCTGTAATCAGCAATTCCTATGTGGTTTAGTTATTCATATCCCAAAATCGTTCTCTTGTTTCTTTTCAGTTCCAGTAGAAATATGATTACTTTGCCTCATTTGCCAAAAAGAAGGGCATTGCAATTCACTGAATCATCTTAACTCTCCTACATAGTGTTGCACTGGTTAAATGAAATCTACAGCTACATTTCGCTACACAAGATTTACTACAAGAGAGTCAGGACTTTTTGAAAATATGGCAGGCACACATTGACTTCATGGCATGAAATGCGGCTTTATGGTTGACATGTTGTAATGAATTATAAGTGAAACAAGGAATTGATTCAAGGTCCATTTGGGATATAATATGATTAACAGTGTTTTGATTAACACAGTCATATGCGTTTTAAACAGCCTCAGTCCCAGTCAGTGTTATAAGCCAGAAAGTAGAGAGACACACACATACGAAAATTGTTAGGACCGAGTGTTTTCAATTTTGCATAATATCGTTTATAACTGTCCTGAATGTGTCTGTTCATGAGCATGTTTGCATAGTTGCTATAGTAGGCTGAAGCGAAGATATTTTGCATCTCACAGACACATGATGAGTGACGAGGTCATGTAGTTAGGGATGAGTAAAAAGGTGTTTTGTGTGTGTGTGGGTCGAGAGTTGCAAACTCTGGTGGTGTGCAGGAGAGAGAGCAAGAAGAATAACAGATGTGGCTTAAATAGAGTAGCAGTAAATGCCAGCCAATTACTCAAAATGACAACAATCTCTCTATACCTCGGCCCCAGCAATCTTGGCACCAAAGGAGCAATTTAAGAGGTTGAAGGACATACAAACAAGAACAACACACAAAGGAGAGGAGAAACAAACAAAACAATACACTACTACAGCAACACTTAAGAATCAACAGATGTCTATGAAAGACGAGTACTTCATAGGGGCGGCCATAGCTGAGTGGTTAGTGAGCCCGCCTAGGGAGCCAGAGGCCCAGGTTGCCCCAGGTTCGATTCCAGGCCAGGCCAGCATATGTGTCGATGAAATGAAATTTGTCCCTGAGCAAGACTCTTAACCCCTAATTGCTCACAGGTTCTCATTGGAAACAAGACCGCAAGGACTTTCATGAACGACCTGTTAAAAGGAATTATCCTTATCCTCAGCAATTACATTATCAGGGCAGATATCCAAATCGTAGGTCTGTAAATCCACTTCACGATATGTTGATTGAGGCTATGAAGGGACCTCAGGTATATCTGGAAAAACTACCGGTGGGGAGACACTGGTAGGTACTACTGATCAAAGTGCTGGAGAGTGCAAAATACGTTTTCAATAACCTAATAGCTCAGCTGGTACTAGTTAAATTTCCCTGAGAAGAAACAAACAGAACAGTCTATCCAGTCCTGATTCTCCCCCATTCTCCAGCAATAACATACAGTAGCGCTCGCACCTAGGTTGCTGGCATTGATATGCTGAATGATGTTCTACTTGTGTTCCTAATTGTTTTCTGATTTCCAATCACTTAACCAGTTGTTAATTATTGAGAATAGTTCAACCTTGCACTTTGTTACTCTAGATTAGAGTCTGCTAAATGCCTAAAATGTAACTATAATTGTTCCTATAGCTGCTGTATATCTATACAGTATAGATCCCACCAGGGCCTTTTCTCCTGTCTCACAGATTTGCTGCATCGGAGTCAAAGCAAACTCAAATTACAGTAGGAAGTGAATGGCGCCAGACTACTACTCCATCTCTTGTATGCAGTGCAGTACATTCCACAGAAGCCTGGCATTCCTCAGCACTTATTGTAGTGTGGAGAGTAAGAGAAAGGTAATTTTTCTGGTTCAACAACATTTCTCCAGCAAGATGGCAGTCTTCAGTGGCTATCTCCCTAATTTAATTTGCATTTGTGAAGACAGCGAGGAGTGAGTGAGTGAGTGAGTGAGTGAGTGAGTGAGTGAGAGAGATAGATAGAGATAAATAGAAATCTGGGACTTTACAATTGTGCCGGCTTGCATGCATTTCTGTGTAGAAATGCACATACAGCATACATGTACGTCTATTTGTGCATGCTTACTTGCATGCATTTGTGTGTATACACCTGCATATGTGTGTGCATGCAGAGAGAGAGAGATGAGCATTTGTGCCTGCTTGCATGCATGCATGAGTGAGTGTAGGTGCAAAAGCACGAGTTCATGTGTCGTATGACTATAAGCATCCTAAACTTGAGGTAACAAACAATGGGTCCTGACTAGCTCATTGTTCAGCTGAGTGAATTGTATTATCATCAACCACAAAAGTCCACTGACATGGAGAAATCTACAGAATGCCTATATTCTTATCAAAGGACCCAGTCTCTGCAACCCCTGGACTAGGTTTGCATCCCGCCAGAGGGCTCCTCCTGTATCTCCTTATTCTAGCTGTATCCTCCTGTGCATTCCCACTCTCCTCTTAAAACAAATAGTCGATTGAATGAATCAAATACAAATCAAAGCAAATTCAACACAATTAAATAGATTTAAATGAGAATAGAACCGAATAGACAACAATAATCTATAGCAAATTTGAGAAATAATTTATGATTATTTGAGGTGACTTGGATTGGACCAAAGGTGAGGTTAGACTTTGTTCTTTGAGTGTACACTTTACAGCCTAAAACAGGGGCGACTAAGTTATACCAAACAATGGTTACAATCAGTACTGGGTTACTCTTCATCATCCAAAGCAAGTTACAGAACATCAACACAAATACAACGCAAATACTATTAACGTCACAGCGCAGAGACATGCGCACGCATTTATATCCATGGGCATGCACAAAAAAATACTATACCGACTATGCACTCCATTACCCATTATCACACGCACACAAACGTCATGCACCAGATACACACAAGCACATCCATCTGCACCATATGTTTCAGATCTGCACCTGAATGAATCAGTCAGTCAGGTGTACTTCAACGCCGGGTTACTTCAGGGATACTTGTGATACGGCAGCAATAAAGACAGTCGATGTATCCAATGTCTATTCAGATGGTGTGGTATCCAGCACGGTCCTCTTTCTGCCAATTTGGTATGCCATGAGGTGAGTGAGCACCAGGCTGGCCAGAGCTGCTCCTATGGTGATGGGGATCAGCATTTGTTCTTGGTGCATCTGGCACTCCTCAGATGGACCAATGGAGTAGAATATAGAGAGGTCATTTTTTTGTTATTCAACCAGGAACGTGTTTTTGTGATGATGTCTATTGCAGTGGTTTTGAAACTTTTTTGTGGCCAAGGCACACCTAAGGATAAGTCAAAATCTCAAGGTATGAATACACCTGTATTCCATGCAAAATAGCCTCTCTAACATGTTATCACTCATTAAATGTTACTTAAGCCCTGTTTCATATACCTTCACAACTTTTCAAAAAGAGCAGATATACAAGCTCACAACGCTTTGCAATGCAACATGTTGCACACTTGTAGTTCTGCTATTTTCACTTTTATTAGTTGTTTATATTGCATTGTATGGTTGTCACAAAATCCCAAGGCACATACTTGTTCTCCCCTTCTTCTCCCCTTGTGACCAATACCACCAATAACCAGTAGATGGCAACATATATCCATTCTGTAACGTTATGATCGTGGAGAAAATGTAAACAAAATATATGAATGGAATATGCTCCGTTGACAAAGAGCTGTATGTCTGTTTGTTTTCAATGAAGGTGATTAATGCAAGTGGAGATATTCTCAGTTGTTGTAATGACTAAAATACAGTGGTGTAAAGTAGCATTTACATTTACACGTACAACAGTACATTTACTCAAGTAGGCTACTGTACAATTTATTTCCAGTTCTGTACTTTTATTTCTACTCCACTACATCTCAGAGGCAAATATTGTACTTTTACTGCACTACTTTTATTTGAAAACTTTAGTTACTACTTTGAAGATTTTGATTATTCTATCGAAACATTCAGTAACCACTTCATTTCCGCCATTTGAAAATAGCTGATCTGCTATTTTCAAAAGATTTTTTTATACGTTTTCTACATTTGAAAACTTGTGAAATGGTACATTCTAGCTACTTTCTACTTTTGGTAGCCTATTGATACCAATACTTTTGTACTTTTACTGTTTTTTTTTTACTGAAGTAATATTTATACTTTTTACTGCAAAACCGTAGATTTGTAGACAAACAGTAGATTTTGTTACTGTAAAACATTTGAGTACATTTTCCACCACTGAAATCCGCCCTGTTAAGGTAAGAACCTGACATGACTGACACAAAATCATAAAATGCACTAATAAATAAAAATATTACTATATTCGTTTGTAGATAAAAGTTATCATCCCACTGATAGGTTTCATTTAACTTTTTATGAAGAATAAAAAATAAATAATAAGGCTCCATTTGGACCAGTGGTGTTCGCCACAATTACTGATGATCCGGTCTGGGTCTAGAGCGGATACGGAAACGGTGCGTGAATGAACGTGAGCGTGCAAATCACGGGAAAAGAAAGGCGGGCTTTAGACCGGATTACACTGTTTAACTCGGAATGAAAACTCGGCATGACGCGACCCCCACACAGCGTTGCCATGTCGGCTTATTATAAGAGACTTTGGGGCTTCTTTTTCTGTGAAGTTGCTTGTAAAAATTGCGTGTTGCGGTTTTTTGGACTTGTTTCTTACGCGTACCTGCTTGCTTAAACAAAAATATTATTTAAACCAGTGGTTCTCAAATATTTTCCATTAAAATCTGTTGTGCCAGGGATGTGTTATTAAAATGTTTCACACATATTCCACATTTTATTTCAAGATTTTTTTGAAAATAGCAGATCTCACGAGCTTTTAGATTGGCGATTTTCAAATAGCCGACGCATATTATAGGTTTTAAGTGCTCGTGTGGCCTAAATTGCTTCTTTTTGGCTGGTTTTCCTAGACCTGGTTGCTTATTTCTCACGCACAATCTGGCAACACTGATACATACAGGAAGTGCTTCGAAGTGCGTCGTCTCGGTTTCTCTCTGGTACAAATGATCCGTGTAAAAATCTAATTATCCGTGTGTTACAATCTCTAATCTAGAATATTACTTGGCTGGTAGTTCTGCCCTCCGCGTCAGGTAACGTTTTTAACCGAGTCTACTGTTTTATTCCTTTGAAATATGTGTCATTTAAGTGACAATACTTCTACAGTATCTCCAGTGGATTTATTTATGAGAGAACGAGTTCCATCAACGCACAAAGACGTCCTCATAGGTCCTATCTTAACATTAACTATAAATCTGAAGCAACAAATGGCGTTGGCCTATTGTTTACATGATCCAGTGATGTGTGTCAGTAATCCTGGGCTATCATTAGTTAGCCTATTGTTTATATCACTGTTTCCCAATCAGTGGGTCGGGACCCATTTGTGGGTTGCGGATCCATTTCCGTGGGTAATGTAAATAAAGTAAATATCCCTTATTTTTTGTTTCCTACATTTTCTAATTAATTATTATTGTTATAAAAGATTTTTACCTTAAAATCACACCTTTTCATGAGTTGAAAACAAATCAAACATTTTTCAAAAAAAAATTCAAGAATAAAATAAAATAAGTAGTGAAAATAGCAGATCTGCAAGCTCGCAGCATGGCGGGAAGTGACGTGTTGTGAGCTTGTAGATCTGCTATTTTCACTAGTCTTGATCGCTGTGAAGCATCTGATTTCTCTTTTGGGTCTTGAGCCAAAACGTTTGGGAACCACTGGATTATATAATCCAATGGTATGTCGTGACCTTAATTCTATGTCATCCACAGTCATTTGTCAGAATGGCATGCGAAAGGAAGCCAGTGCGCTATGGCTACTCAGAGGGACACAATGAAGTCCACTTTGATGACACTGGGAAGTAAGTCTTATGTTATAACCATGTCATAGCTGAGTGGTTAGTGAGCCCGCCTAGGGAGCCAGAGGCCCTGGTTGCCCCAGGTACGATTCCAAGCCACGCCAGCATATGTGTCGATGAAATGAAATTTGTCCCTGAGCAAGACTCTTAACCCCTAATTGCTCACAGGCCCTCATTGGAAACAAGCCCGCAAGGACTTTCATGAACGTCCTGTTAAAAGGAATTATCCTTATCCTTTCTATTATAATCCATAATCTTTAAACAAAACGGCATCCTCACCACAGCACCCAATTCATGTCATGACCACTGTTGAATAAAAGGAAAATGTCTTTCGCATGTCCCACATGAAATGAAGACTATTATTCCGCTTTCTTCGAGATTATTTCTTGTTTGAATTTACATTAACAAGCACCTTCTAAAATTCTAATCTCTACAATTTAAAGGTTTTCATTATTCCGTATTTCTTCCGTATTTGAAATATCCAAATACTGACCATGCGCAGATGTCTATCAGTAAGTAGCTGTATATGAGGATTTAAAAAGTAATTGGGGCCTGTGCTGAGAGATACTGTTTGTCTGCTCTATTACAGGAAGAAGCATGACTACACAATGTATGGCTTGGCCTGGCCCCCCTCAGGCAGTCAGATTGGATATACTGACACTGAAGCATGTCTGGGGATGCTAGAGGGACTTTCGTCAACAGCAGCTAACAGTAGCCAAAAGACCACCATGGTACATTGCATTATTATATTTTATTATTAATACAAAATAACGAATTGCCCATAATCAATAAATAGTCACTTTTTGCAGTTGCCAGAATTTAGACTTATTATTTAGGTATTTATTGCAGAATAGAAATTCACTAATGCATTTATAAGTCTTTTGAAATGTACTTACTGACATGTTCAGAGCTTTAGAAAAATGATTTATTTGGCTTACTTTCTGTTACACTTTTGAGAGATGCATTGAAGTCATCTTTCTTTCCAGACTCAACCCACCACCAGCCATGTACGCCCGAAACATGGAGGCACAGACAAAGCAAGATCTTACAGTCAACAACAGTCTGACACTGAAGCATGTCTGGGGATGCTAGAGGTACTCTCGTCAACAGCAGCGATCAGTAGCCCAAAGACCTCCGTGGTACATTGCATTATTATATTTAATTATTAATAAAAAAATTACCAATTGCCCATAATCAATAAATAGTCACTTTTTGGAGTTGCCAGCATTTAAACTTACGGTATTTATTGCAGAATTCACTAATGCATTTATAAGTAGGGATGCACCGATATATCGGCCACATATCGGTATCGGCCGATATTTGCTGTTATCGGTCAATATCGGTATCGGCAAATGAAGTTGAAATTCACAGATGGCAGTAGCCGATATTTTTCTGTTGTTGATAAGCATCAATTTTGCGCTGGTTATGTTGGTGTATTGGTTATGTGTAACCTACCAAGCTGTAGATTCTGAACAGTTATTTCTTATAATAAATATTTATCTGTTACCTGGCACAAAAGGGGGGAATGATAACACCAAAAACAAAGTAAACAAATATCGGAATCGGTATCGGCTATCGGCTAAATTGTTATTTTAAACATCGGTATCGGCCAAGAATTTCCATATCGGTGCATCCCTATTTATAAGTCTTCTCAAATGTACTTAACTACATTTTCAGAGGTTTAGAAAGAGGATCTATTTGGCTTACTTTCTGTTAACACATTTGAGAGATGCATTGAAGTCATGTTTCTTTCCAGACTCAACACACCACCCGTCCGAAACATGGAGGCACAGACAAAGCAAGATCTTGCAGTCAACAACAGTCTGACACTGAAGCATGTCTGGGGATGCTAGAGGGACTCTCGTCAACAGCGAACAGTAGCCCAAAGACCACCATGGTACATTGCATTATTATATTTTATTATTAATAAATAAAAAAAATTGCCCATAATCAATAGTCACTTTTTGGAGTTGTCAGCATTTAAACCTATGTATAGCAGAATTCACTAATGCATTTTGTACTTATTTTGTACAAGTCTTTTGTACTTACTTACATTTTCAGAGGTTTAGAAAGAGGATTTATTTGGCTTACCTTCTGTTACACTTTTGAGAGATGCATTAAAGTCATGTTTCTTTCCAGACTCGACCGACCTCCAGCCCTGTACGCCCGAAACATGGAGGCACAGACAAAGCAAGATCTTGCAGTCAACAACAGTGTGACCAGAGTTTCAGAGATTTGTGTAATCTGAAGACAGAATTGGGTATCCACATAGGACAAAAACATTTCTATTGTAAACAGTGTGGCAAGAGTTTCAGTCGGTTAGACAATGTGAAGAGGCACGAGCGTATCCATAGTGGAGAAAAGCCTTTCCATTGTAAACAGTGTGACAAGAGTTTCAGTCAGTTAGATCATTTGAACAGACACCAGCATATTCACACTGGCGAAAAACCTTTCCACTGTAAACAATGCAAAAAGAGTTTCAATCAGTCAGTTCACCTGAAAAAACACCAGCGTCTCCACATTAAAATAGATCCGTTGCACTGTAAGCAGTGTGACAAGCATTTCAGTAAGTTGGATAATATGAAAAGGCACCAGCGTATCCACACTGGTGAGAAACCTTTCCACTGTAAACAGTGCAGCAGGAGTTTCAATCAGTCGAGTCACCTGAGGAAACACCAGCGAATCCACACAGGAGAAAAACCTTTCCACTGTAAACAGTGTGACAAGAGATTCAGTCAGTCAAGTCACCTGAAGAAACACCAGCGAATCCACACTGCAGAAAAACCTTAGATAACGCAACACATTACACAAAATGTGTGCTAAATTGATTCAGCTTATTGAGGTCTCTGATGTCAGTTAAGTTTATAAATTATCAGGTGTACGCGCGCGCACGCACACACACACAAAGCTTTTGCCGTTGTCTGCCAGCTTGTGTCCATGTGAGATATTGAACTGAATCATCTATTGTCTCTGTTTCAGTCTGAGTTAAATCTCTGGTGGGATAATTTGTCCAACTTGACAGCTGTTTGTAACCAAATGTGAATATTGTTCATGAATATATAAATAGCTGAAATTGTTCTTATTTCACATACTGTACATAGTTTCTTTGTATAATCTGTATGTATAATTATTTTAGCTTATATGTCAAGCAGAGTAAAGAAGTGAATGTCTTGGTGTATTTTGCCAAGATTCATCAGCTTACTTAAAAACAACAGCCAAGTCACTTTGACACCACTGATACCAGCGGAATTCATTGGTTTCTGTCAACGGAAAGATTTGTCATAAATCAGCACTATTATTGACATAGTGCACCACTTGTTACAGTTGAAGTTATATTCACTTAGCAAAAACAGTACCATATTCGGTACCCAGTATTCATATTCTGGATCTATTGTATATATTTTAATCATTCAGGTTTTGTGGCCTTATATTTAGTGTTGTAAAAACATAAGTCAATTAGTTAACATATTTATCCATAAAGATGTTCCTTTATGGATAATACAGCTGCCACTGTATTAAAAATAAAGCCACTTTCTGTACGTCTTGTCAGCTTTGTGTTAATAATAGTGTTGGGATCATAGAATGCTATGAACATTGTAAGAAGATGATGAGAAAGGTCTTTTCTACACTTAAACACCCTGTGGTCAGGTTGAGTAGGCATAGAATAGATTAAAGAATTGCGATGTACATTATTTTATTAGGTTTATATGAGGTACTTTTACTTAACTTTCCATTTTTGTCACTTCTACCCCACTACATCACAGAGGCAAATATTGTACTTTTTTTTACTCCATTACAATTACAGCATTTGATCTACAATGTGATGCATTGTGAGCTTTTTCGAAAAAGCTTGAACATTTTTGAAAAACACAAGTACTTTTACTTATATCGAAGTATATTTTGAGGCCAATTCATAGTTTTGTACATTTTGAGCTATCGCACTCAAATGGGGATCTCCCAGTCAAAATAGTGTATTGGTCATCATACCCCCCGACACACACACGCCCCCCACGCGAAAGTCCCTGTTGAGAGACAGAGACAGTGACTTAACACTTCAATCTGCCGCATTCACAAAATGACAGAGGAAAGCCGCAAAACACACAAGCCACCAGTGCTGATCAGACCAGTTCCACAAACCATCACAAACTGCAGCAATTGTGGTGGGAATCATGCAGCTGAACGGGAGAAATCCCCAGCCTTTGGACAGCAGTGCCATTATTGCAGAAATTTGAATAATTACAAGAGCTGCTGCAGATCTAGACCAGTGGGCCAGAATAACACAAACAGGAGGATGTTTAGACAGTCCGTACATGAAGTGGAGGTAGACCACCCCACAACATGCGAAGATGAAACATTTCAGGTGGATGGTGTTGATGTTGTCAACTATGTAGACTATGTCAACTCCCAGATGAGGATTTGTCACAATTCACATACATGGCGAGCCCACTGAGATGAAGACACAGGAGCAAAATGTAAAGTGATGTCACTAGAAACTTTCAAACGAGTGGTCAGCGGTGAGCATCTTAATTGTCAAGCTAAAGAAAACCGCTAACCTGGTTGCTCAATAATTGAAACCACTGGCATACAGTAGGCACACTGCCATGCTATTTAAAGGAGCGATGCCCCTCTTTGGCTTTTTCTCATCGTGGACAAGGGGGTGCAGCCACTGCTAGGATTCCGTGCATCATGCAACATGGCCATCTTCCAAATGAGCCCGGACATAGATTACTATGGAACAGCTGTTCGCAGGTTATGATCTTCCTGGACTTCCATTCTAATGCATTAAAAACTATTTGGGACAGGGATCTGAAGCGGATTCACTTTCAGCACAAAAGAATGTGCAGAAACTGTACAAATGTATAAAGATATCAGAATTAGACCGATATCTTTAGACCTTTAGGCTGATCCAATTTCAACTGCTCATTGGACACTATCAAGGCTGCACAGATTAGGCCTTAAAGGAGAATTTTGGACTAAAGTTTTCTTACCTTTTCTATGATGTTATGATATCTTAGGATGAATGGTACAGTAGAAAATTTTCATAACTCCACCCCTGGGCCGCCACAGCTTAAAAGGTGCGCGGATAGGCCTTAGGTTAGATCACATATTTTAATACCTTTTTTTCTTTTTTTTTTTGTGAGATCTGACGTTCATAGTGACAGAACACTGTCCCCCCCCCAAAAAAAAAAAACAGAAGTCTTGCTAGACGAGATTGAAATCTCGAGATTGAAATCTCGTCTAGCGAGACTTCTGTTTTTTTTTTTGGTTGCATAGTGTTCTGTCACTATGAACGTCAGATCTCACCAAAACATAAAAAAAAAAAAGCTATTAAAATATGTGATCTAACCTAAGGCCTATAGAGCGTCGCAGTTCCCGCCCACTTCCTGTTTTTTTTGGTGCCGGAAGAAAAAACTCAATGCATTTTTCCATTGACATTTCCAAAAATATTTATATCTATTAATTTAAGCCTCGAATCAAGCCATCATGACATGACATGAATCATGACCATAAACGTTTGATTCTGTGATTTTTTTTTTGTTGAAAACGGCAAAACAAAGGGTATTTATTAAATATAGTATATCATGTAATTAAATATAAAATAAAAAAAAATCACAAAAAAAAACGTTTTATGGTCATGATTCATGTCATCTCGTGATGGCTTGATTCGAGGCTTAAATTAATAGATATAAATATTTTTGGAAATGTCAATGGAAAAATGCATTGAGTTTTTTCTTCCGGCACCAAAAAAAACAGGAAGTGGGCGGGAACTGCGACGCTCTATCCGCGCACCTTTTAAGCTGTGGCGGCTCAGGGGTGGAGTTATGAAAATGTTCTACTGTAACATTCATCCTAAGATATCATAACGTCATAGAAAAGGTAAGAAAACTTTAGTCCAAAATTCTCCTTTAAGGAGTGGTGGAGGTGTATATTATTAGTAGATGGGGGGTTATATCATGATTTTAGCAAAGGAGACTGAGATGCGCCGTTAGCATATAATTGTGGGATCGCACTAATGTTATCTTCACTATTTATTATTGTGGGATCGCTAAAGCGATCACACTACTGTTATTGTCAACACCGTTTTTTGGCCCCTAACTAGTCCTTCATACTTTTAGCTACAAACTCCGTTCCAACTCTTCAACGTTCGGCCTACTCAGGACATGTCGGCTACCATTTGAATTTTTGAAATAATTTGTACTTTTAGAGATATTTCACTTTTTACTTCTAAAAAACTCCCATTCATTTCAATGGAGAAATTCATACTTTTAGATAGAAACTCCGTTCCAACTCTATAACGTTCAGCCTACTTAGGACATATTGGCTACCATTAGAATTTTTTGAAATAATTTGTACTTTTAGAGATATTTCACTTTTTAAATAGTAAAAATACTTAAAAGTTGATAAAAAGAGTAAAAATACTTAAAAGTTGTAAAAATTAGTAAAAGCTACTTTAAAGTAAATAAAGTGACTAAAAATACTTTAAAGTAAATACCTTGAGTAAAAATACTTAAGAGTACTTATATTGAGTAAAAATACTTAAAAGTACTCAAAATGAGTAAAAATACTTAAAAGTTGAAAAAAATAGTAAAAATACTTAAAAGTTGATAAAAAGAGTAAAAATACTTAAAAGTTGTAAAAATTAGTAAAAGCTACTTTAAAGTAAATAAAGTGACTAAAAATACTTTAAAGTAAGTACCTTGATTAAAAATACTTAAGAGTACTTATACTGAGTAAAAATACTTAAAAGTACTCAACATGAGTAAAAATACTTAAAAGTTGAAAAAAATAGTAAAAATACTTAAAAGTTGTAAAAATTAGTAAAAAATACTTTAAAGTAAATAAAGTGACTAAAAATAATTTAAAGTAAATACCCTTTAGAACCTTTCAAACCTTTAGAACCTCTTAAACCTTTAGAACCTCTTAAACCTTTCAAACCTTTCAAACCTTTCAAACCTTTAGAACCTTTCAAACCTTTAGAACCTCTTAAACCTTTCAAACCTTTAGAACCTCTTAAACCTTTCAAACCTTTCAAACCTTTCAAACCTTTCAAACCTTTAGAACCTTTCAAACCTTTAGAACCTCTTAAACCTTTCAAACCTTTATAACCTCTTAAACCTTTCAAACCTTTCAAACCTTTCAAACCTTTAGAACCTTTCAAACCTTTCAAACCTTTCAAACCTTAAACCTTTCGAACCTTTCAAACCCTTCAAACCCTTCAAACCCTTCAAACCCTTCAAACCTTTCAAACCTATAACACTACTAACACTATCAATACTCAACACCAGCAACATTCTTAGCGATCCCACACTGTTTCTTCAGGAACAGTACCTTCTAGTTATTATTATTATTCCCCCCGTTTTCTGGGTCATTTCAATGGAGAAATGCCATTTAGTGACGTCATAATGCATAATGCCATTCTAGTGAATGGTAATGCCATTCTAGTGACGTCATAATACTGATGTCATTGTATTATGACCCTGCTATAACACTACTAACACTATCAATACTTAATACCAGCTCAACATTCTTAGCGATCCCACACTGTTTCTTCAGGAACAGTACTTTCTAGTTATACCTTACTGTTTACATTACCATACGACCGACAAAGGAGATAAAAGGATCCATGATGTCATTAAAAACAGCTGACACCGTGTTGAGGATGTACGCTACATGGGCAGACAAACCCGTAGATAGAATTGAGTTCTATTGTGCACGCTACCACTTACATTGGTGCAGCGTCACAAATGTGACGCAAAGCTTGGCCAATCTGTGAGGGCTTCCCAATTAAGGAAGCCCATGCCTACAGCCCCCGTGTTAGCCCCGTGAAGCGTGGGCTAACTGTGTTGTTGCATAGCCTGGCTGGCCTAGCCTGTGTAAATCGGCATTGGTAGTAAACCGTTTGAATTGTGTGTGACGTCAGACCAGAGCTCAGGCAGCCTATATAAGGTGAGAGGTGACGGAGAAACCATTGAAGAAGTTGGAGAATTCTGAAGAATTTGAAGAAGCAACGGAAGTAGAAGAAAAGTCCAGATCGGTGGATCAGGACTTACTGAAGAATACAAGAATGAGGGAAATTGTACATTTACAGGTTGGTCAGTGTGGCAATCAGATTGGATCTAAGTTTTGGGAGGTCATAAGTGACGAACATGGCATCGACCCCACCGGGGCATATCGTGGGGACAACAAACTACAACTAGAAAGAATCAACGTCTATTACAACGAATCAACATCTCATAAGTATGTCCCTCGTGCCGTGCTGGTGGACTTGGAACCAGGCACCATGGACTCTGTGCGATCTGGGCCTTTTGGGCAACTTTTCAGACCAGATAACTTTATATTTGGTCAGAGTGGTTCTGGTAACAACTGGGCCAAGGGCCACTACACCGAGGGAGCAGAGCTGGCGGATTCTGTCCTGGATGTGGTGAGGAAGGAGGCGGAGACCACGGACTGTCTCCAGGGATTCCAGCTCACCCATTCCCTGGGAGGAGGAACAGGGTCAGGCTTGGGCACTTTGCTAATCAGCAAGATCCGAGAGGAGTACCCCGACAGGATCATGTGCTCTTTCAGTGTGGTCCCTTCCCCTAAGGTGTCGGATACGGTGGTCGAGCCTTACAACTCCACCCTGTCCGTCCACCAGCTGGTAGAGAACACGGACGATACATTTTGCATCGACAACGAGGCCCTATATCTTATCTGCTTCCGCACCCTTAAACTCTCCACGCCCACCTACGGCGACCTCAACCACCTCGTCTCTGCCACCATGAGCGGGGTCACCACCTGCCTCAGGTTCCCCGGGCAGCTCAACGCCGACCTGCGCAAGCTGGCCACCAACATGGTGCCCTTCCCCCGTCTGCATTTCTTCATGCCCGGATTTGCTCCGCTCACCAGCCGAGGCAGCCAGCAGTATGCGTCCCTCACTGTGCAAAAGCTCACCCAGCAGATATTTGACGGCAAGAACATGATGGCCGCCTGCGACCCACGACACGGCCGATACCTGACCGCAGCTGTCATCTTCCGTGGCCGCCTGTCCATGAGGACGGTGGAGGACGAGATGCTCAAAGTGCAGAACAAGAACTACAGCTACTTTGTGGAGTGGATCCCCAACAACGTCAAGACGGCTGTCTGCGACATCCCGCCACGTGGCCTCAAGATGTCCGCCACCTTCATTGGCAACAACACAGCCATCCAGGAGCTTTTCAAACGCATCTCCGATCAGTTCTCATCCATGTTCCGCCGCAAGGCCTATCTACACTGGTACACCGGCGAGGGCATGGATGAAATGGAGTTCACGGAGGCGGACAGCAACCTGAACGACCTGATATCAGAGTACCAACAATACCAAGATGCCTCTGTTGACGATGACGGAGAGGGTGATGACGAAGATGACTATTTGAGTTGAAAACCATACCCATATAGAAAGTTGAGCTGTCAACCTTCTTCTGAACCTCTTTTTTAATGACTATCCACAACAACAAATAATGTTAATATCTCCGAACCTATTTATTTTGAGAGAATATCCACAACAACAATGACAATGTTTCTGAGCCTCTTTTTTATATACACGAAAACACAAATCATTTTTTTATAGAATATCCACAACACAAATGATGTTTCTGAACATCTTTTTTTTCAATAGAATATCCACAACAACGTCCATGTTTCTGAAGAACTTTTTTTTAAACAGAATATCCACAATACAAAATCATGTTTTTATAGAACTAGACCGGTGCCTGTGAGAATGACCGGCTTAGCGGTTGGAATTAGTACAGAGGCATGGTATAGAGTTCAACCTGACGGTGTATTTATTCACCAAAACCAACATAGATAACCTTCAATCATTGTTACAACATCGGCATGGTGGTGTCCAGCTTTCCACCCCTCTCCTCTCTCTGACAACTGGCAGCCTTTTATACCCAGCCGCAGCTAATGAGCCTGGACTGCTCCATTCAAAGGGGTGTATTGTAAATCTAAACATAATAAATACATGAATACCTTTACAGTTAACCCACATACACATATATTACAAAACTCTTAAGAACTACAACAATCATGATTCTTTTTCCTTTTTCACACAATACAACAACATAAATATCATCAATAGCTAAAGCACATCAAAACCCCCCTCTGACCTCCTGACTATGGTCCAGCCCAATCTACTGAACCACACCAGGTACTGTTAAGCATTCAATTAAACTCAACAATAAAACCTCACACTAAATACATATTGCACTCTCCATATTGCACTAAGGTAAACTGCAAATCCATAAAAGTGCAAATGTGCTGTGCAAATATCATTCAATAAATAAGGGTTGTATCAAACATAAGTAACAGAGGGCCTCTCTCTGTTACAGTGCCCAATGGACAACTACTCTGGAACGATGCACATGGTTCCCGGCAACAGGGACTGCCGGACACATTAGGAATTGGCAATGGATAAATTGGGTTCTCCCATGGATTCTCACCTTGTCGCGGTGGAGGAGTTTGCGTTATCTCAGTGACCCAGAGAGCTAAGCCAGGTCTAACCATGCCGGACAGCTCAAAGGGTAGGGGTCAGACAAAGGACAATCCGTAAGTAGGTCTTAATATTGTTGGTATCAACTGTTAACGCAGGAGTCTGTCCCCGTTACAATGCGCGCTAGACCCCTGGAAGATGGATTGCTGAGGTGGAGCCCCACACCTACCATCAGCACCCAGTACTTACCGCACGATTTGCCACACCCAAGCCGTGCTACTCATATGCAGATGTAGCAGGGCGGTATGAATTAATATATCTATATAGCCAACTACGCCACCTGGGGAGTTGCACCCCAGGAAATATGTATAATATAAACCAGGAAATATGTATACTATAAACCAACCGCCTGAACATATATTGCTCCTCACACAAGTTCGTTTATACCATTAATTTAAAGGCAGAAACAGTGTTTATACAAAGTACAAAAAGCTTTATTGTATTTATAACAGCAATAATAAAAGCAGCAAAACATTTAATAAGCTAAAAGCAATGGGGCAATGCACTTAATAATAAAAGCTATTTGCCTATAGGGCCGGTGCTGGGGGGTTAAGGGGGAGGATGAGCAGGCCGGCTGACCCAGAGGAAGGGCACCCCTATGGCACAACAAAACAGAACTGAAATGATGTCACACCACAAGCACAGCAAAGAGGGGGGGGGGGGTTACCACAACCCAACTGGGCAGCCGTCACCTGCTCCCTCACACCAAGGGGTCCCCAGCCACAGGCCTGCAAGATAGGAAATTAGGTTTAGGCAGTGCAGGGAAAGTAGATTGAATTAACTTGTATCATATTTTATATATAAACATATATTATAGAGTATATATATATATATATATATATTATAATAGAATGCCGTCTGTAGGCCTATAGTCTAGATAACTAAATAAACTAATACCAAATAAGAAATAACAACAAACAATAACAAAATAAACGAAAGGAATAAACCACCAGGCTGTCTGTGAGCTGGAGGACCGAGGCGACAGGTGGAGAGTGCCTTAACCCATATAAGGGTATAAGGTCCGGTTGAGCCACAGCACAGACAGTTACTAGTTTCGAAACGGGAGGTATCTCAGAGTGGTGCGTTGATGTAGGATTGTTCTGAATGGGTGCGGTGAAACCACCACCCGCAAAGCAGCAGTGTTATCGAGGGGCCTGAAACAACAAACGGCCGTGTCATTCTACCATTTATAATACTAACATTCATTAAGACAGGAGCAGAGAAACAGACAGTAACGTACCGCTATGCAGCAAAGGCGGAAGCCATGATGGCCCGCTTGCAGCGGCGGACACCGGTAGGAATAACTGTAGCAATAGTAAAGGCCATGATTATTATAGTGCCGCTATGACATAGAATTAACTTGTTATACTGCGGAGAAGGAGGACCACCAACGTACCCGTTGTGCAGCGTGAAGCAGCACGCACGCCCGGCGCAAAACGCCAACAAGGTGGGTATCACACCGAGGCTACAAAGGACACAAACGGTCATGGTCAAGTTCAAGACCATGTACTACGCAGCCTAAAGTAAAGTGCATTAACAGCAAGATGGAGAGACATACCTGCGCTAATGCGCGATGTGAACACAGGCAGGCCCAACAGGCCAGTGTGGAGAGACAGACAGCTAACTGTGTTTGGAGGTGCATTGCTTTAATACTGTTGCCAATCAGCCCACTGATGAGTGGGCGGAGGATGGGCCGTGGGTAGAATGGGAGCCAACGCCCATCCTGCTACACAGAGTTAGCGGTGCCCGGGAACCTATGACATTGTGGACCAAAGGCGAGAGCTCCACCGACTGAGCTATCCAGACACAAATCCGTGGTCCTCCAGATTGGAGGTTGTTGGGCATGAGGTTAACCACCTCATACCTGAAAACAAACATGTTACAGAAACAATCAAAAGAAACCAAAGCACAACACACCTGTGCAAGGTAGAAGCTCCTCCGGGGAAGCCTTGGGCATGAAATGGAATGTCCTGGACCCAAATGAAACCATCAAAGATGGAACCTGGAATGTAAGAACTATTAATTAAACTGTTGTAACTCAAGGAATTCCACTGCCCTGCGAGGGCTCTAACAGTAGTGAAAATAAACAAAACCATTTCGCTACACACCTAAACAAAGTCTGTTTTGTGTTGTTCAAAGTCTGTTCTCGGAGGTGGGAAGCCTCTCAGCACCTCACCTTCTCTGTACCAGAAGGAAAAATCTGGTCAATAGAAAAAGTCCATAGACCAGATCTATAGAGGGCACTGTGGAGCAACCAAAATCATGTTTTCCTTCCAGTGAAATATTTTCTTTTCTGGCCAGAAAGTGTATTTTACAGAGAAGGTGGGGTGCTGAGAGGCTTCCTCCGAGAACAGACTTTCAACAACACAAAACAGCCTTTGTTTAGGTGTGTAGCTAAATGGTTTTGTTTATTTTCACTACTGTTGGAGCCCTCGCAGGGCAGTGGAATTCCTTGTTCAAGCGCAGAGACCAGCGCCTGGCAGGGCATTAGAGAGAACTCACTAATGCTCTGGACCAGGGCTAGGTGGAGCCTGGGTTTGGGCACTTAATAGACACACCTGAATTGAACTGAGTAGAGTTGATTAGCCTCACCTGTATTGGTTGCAGAAGGCCTTCGAAAGGCACTCACTTGATTCATTTGTTTGAGAGGCATATGCATGCTGGAAGACAGTATAGTTTAATTTACTTGTGTAATAGAGTTTAGTTTCTTCGTGTTCCAGTTTCTCCTGTTTTGATGAATCATTTGCCTTAAAAACATCATTCCATCTTTATCATCATTAGTTTCATCATCTCCATCAGCCATCATTGTGCATTGTTCTATCTGTGCTGTGAAGTGCATTTATAAAGACTTTGAATCTACAACATTGTCAGCCTGGTCCTAATACTCTCACCAGTATGCCAATGTCTGAGTGCTTACCTATTAACCAGCAAAGAGCCAGCTATCCAACATCTTAGTATTTTGAGTATGGCTTAAGAACAGAGGTCTTCTCTGAAGGAAAGCTTGCAGAGCTGCTTGCATTGAAGGTCATGTCCAACCTTTTTTATATCCGCTTTAGCTTTGGTTTATTTCTATATCTGACTGCATATCTGCTTTCTTTCTTTTCTCTGTATAATATTTGACATGTCATACTGCACTGTGTCGTCCAGGAGCTTGTCGTCTTGCTTGAAGACAGAATGATGGCTAAGTGTGCAGTGTTCCCTGCCTGGGTGGAGACTAGTGGGCACTTCATCAACCACCTTGAAGGCAGGGGTGGGCAGCTGAACATAATGAGGGTTGTGTGTGTGTGTGTGTGTGTGTGTGTGTGTGTGTGTGTGTGTGTGTGTGTGTGTGTGTGTGTGTGTGTGTGTGTTCCGCCAGCAGTTGGCGACAGATTATTTGATTATTATTACTCCTGCAACTAGTAAAGATCGTAGATAGATAGACATTGAATTACATAATATCATTACTACAAGAGCACTAAAATGCATAATAGTTCACAAGTATATTATTATTAATATTATTGTATACTTTGGCAGTAATATATTAATAGTATAATAGTAATAATATATAATAGTAATATACATGATGTGAACATGCACAGTTAATAAAACATCAACTGATGCACAAACTCCTGGCGACCCGACCGAGGCTGATCAGACCCCGGCCTGTGTCCAAGTGGCATATGCTACTGCCCCCACTGTCTCTTTGGGGTTATAGACAGTGCTAATTAGGGGTTAGGGTTAGCCTGGCAGGCTGGCACTAGCCAGACCAACAACGCGGATCCACTCACACACGGTCTGGAACAAACAGTATGTGAGTGAATCCACGCCATCAGTCCGGCCAATGCAAGGCCAGGTTTAGGTGAGATGTTGCAGCAGGTGTTGGCGACACTAGGAGGCTCTCTCCTCCTTCGTCTGACCACAGTAGGCCTACATCATTATCAGACTTCATTTTATCCTTCAACTTATTGTTTGTGCCCCATCTAATTATTGGAAAGTATTAAACAATTGATATTTATAGTGTTAACATCTTTAGGGCCCTAAATCATACCCTAGAAAGCACTAGTATCATCTGTCATAATCCCCCCCCATCTAATGTTACATTATTAGTTACATTGTTTGTTTTGCTTACTTGCAACTGTCTGCTAGTTTAATTGTTTTATTGGCATAAGTAGGCTACTTTGCAGATGGAGTACCGTTTTTATTCAGTGTTCATATGTTTATTGGGTGATGTATTTATTTGCACTGTATTAGCCATACTGGTGACAGTAGATTTATGTTGACTGTCTGTTGACAATTTGTTGATCTGTGAGCCCACATTATCTGTTGCCATGCTCGACTCGGTTCCTTTAATATGCAACTCCCATAGTGTAGTGTTAGGTGTTTTTTTTAAGCTGCCACAAGAGGGCAGTCATAGATTGATTGTAATTTACACAATCTTCAAACTGCAGTTTGAGAAACTGTTTTTTAGAACTGTGAGGTTTTAAAAAACACGTATTTTTGTTTTAATCAATGGTTGTGTGAGCTGCCAAACTGGCTGATAACTGTTTACATAAGGGGTAACTGTTGCAAGTCCATGTCTCAATATTTGACTACATAATATGTATGTATTGATGGAGAGGTTAATTTATGGAGAGATTAATTTATTTTGTTTTTAGGGTGTGTGAGGTCTAATACACATCACTACAAGATTTTCTTGTCTTGTGAGATATGCATTAAAAACATTGTCCATACAGACAGTTTTAAGAAAGTTCATGCATCTCTTAAATGCTTCATTTTGTTGACGTGATCTAAGATTCTAAGATTCCCCTATGGGAGATTTAAACCAGATTTCAACACAAAAAATAATGCCGCGACCCAGGGGGTTAGCGCCCTCTAGCGGACTTCGGCGCTCTTAGTTTCTCATAGCAATGATTTAGTTCTGAGTTAAACAATGAAAAATGGTAGAGGCGTGAATTACTGCTATTATAGAACACTTATTGAATGGGTTATTGACCAACTGGAGCAGCTGATGGATTTTGTGTGACATTGTCATTGATTGTAATCTTGTGTTTATAGTGTTAGTGCTACTGCTAACTATTGATAGTGTTAAATTAGAGTTGATACTAGATAGTATTGATAAATCCCTTCTGAATTTGGAGAAAGAGAGAGAGAGAGAGAGAGAGAGAGAGAGAGAGAGAGAGAGAGAGAGAGAGAGAGAGAGAGAGAGAGAGAGAGAGAGCTATCTGATTCAATGCATCCTGCATTAGATAGAGTGTGTGAAGTGTGTGTGTGTGTGTGTGTGTGTGTGTGTGTGTGTGTGTGTGTGTGTGTGTGTGTGTGTGTGTGTGTGTGTGTGTGTGTGTGTGTGTGTGTGTGTGTGAGAGAGAGAGTCTCCAGGGCCCCTGTGGATTCCTCTCAGGGTGGCTGTGTTGTCTGTCTGAGAACTGTGATCATCTAACTGTTGAGCACTATTAGTGTGTAATAGCATGTGAATACACTCAGTGGGGCGCTGCTGTTGACTCGCCCTCTCTCACTTCCCCTTGTCAACAATCAAAGGAGGAGGAGAGAAAAGACCGCACACTTCAAAGTCAATTACAGACAATAACATCAGACATTAGGGTGGTCTCTCCCTCTTGTGGTGGGTGGGTCGGGTTGGAGCTGAGGCTGTGCCATTGACTGCAGCAGCAGGCAGTGGTGGAAAAAAGTACTCAAACTGTTTTACTTAAGTAAAAGTATCAATACCGCAATGTAGAAATACTCTGTTTGTTACAAGTAAAAGTCCGAAATTCAAACATCAACTTGAGTAAAAGTACAAAAGTATGGGTATCAAAATCCACTTAAAGTAGCCTACCAAAAGCTCACAATGCGTCAAACATTGTGAGCTTGTAGATCTACTATTTTCAAATGGCCGAAATGTATATAGGGCTGAAGTGGTTACTGCATGTTTTGTAATAATAATCTAAATCTACAAAGTAACTAGTAACTTAAGTTTTTAATTAATTGGAGTAAAATTACAATATTTGCCTTTGGGATGTAGTGGAGTAGAATATCAAAAATAGGTGATGTAGTAGGACTAGTACAAACTCACAATACATAGATCATTAATTTCTGCTACTTTTGTGTGACACTGTTGTTAGTATGACGAAGTATGGCATTAATTCAAGGGGGAAAAAGTGTTTTAAAGTTTTTTTTGCAACTAGCAGCCACTCAGGAGGATTCTCCCACGACTGTAGCTTATCATTTTAAAAATGATAAATGATGGATTGGATTGTCATCCTGTCTCTTGTTTTGATACATTGAACTCTTTATGTATTTTTAAGTTAGGTTGTTAAAACACCACACGTGTCAAAGGGAGATTCTCCATGATTTCCTTGCATGAACCTCATATATCTGTTGAAGGCTACCTACCTACGGAACTACACTTCCCATGAGAACGCGCGCCTTTACGCAACACCGGTCATACCTCACTTCCGAAAGTTGAACTACCGCTTTCAATGACAAAATAAGAGTTCATCCTCGGCGTACTGCCCGCCGTCTTCCGACGGGATCGTTAGCGACTACACTTTTATTCTGAAATCGTGTGCCACTTTCTCCGAGGTTTCTGGGTCGTCCCACCAGATGACCAGTGTTGCCATGTCCCCTTATTATAAGCGACTTTGGGCTTATTTTTCTGTAAAGTTGATTGGTAGTAGCGGGTTGCGGTTTATTTTTGGGTTGTTAAAATGTTTCAAAAATACATATTTTGTTTCACTTTTCCCCCCATATTCTTTTGAAAATAGCACGCATTGTGAGCTTATAGATTGGCTATTTTTAAATAGCCGACGCATATAGGTTTGAAGGAAAACGCTCGCCCCAAAACACAGTCGCCCCGCAGCAAATCCGGCGGTATTCACCTGGTATTGGAGTTCCACTGTTAAGGCTGTGGACCAGAGCTAGCCTAAACCTAAGCTTATTCCTAAACGTAACCTCAGTAAAACGGTGCAAAAAACCTAACCTTATTCCTAGCCTAACACTAAACTTAACCTCAGTAACACTATGCCTAGCCCTAAACCTATTTCTAACCTTATCCTCAATAAAACAAATACAAGAATATAAGAACCGGCTGGGGGGCGACCGTGTTTTGAGGCGAGTCTTCCGGTTTACCGCTCCTTTTCGGCTTGTGTTCGCACAGACCTGGTTGCTTATTTCTCTCACAAAACCTGGCAACGCCGTTTCTGGGTCGTCCCACCACCAGATGATCCACCCGTCGATCAACAGGGATCCTCTGGTCAAAGCTACTGTCTGATCACCACCGACCGGGGCATCCCTCCTCCTCCTCCCCTCCATCCCATCCACATGCACCCATCCCCGGGACGATGAGGCTCCGTTGGGTCGGCACCACCGTGCTGCTGTCGGCGGCCGCTGCCTACTATGTGTACCTGCCGCTACCCAGCGCTGTGGCGGAGCCCTGGAAGCTCATGCTGCTGGACGCGCTGTTCCGGGGCTTCATGCATGCGGTAAGAAGAAGGATTTATTTATTATAAAGCAGTGGTTCTCAAACTTTTTCATAACAAGGACCCCCAAAATGATAAGTATTTGGCCGCGGACCCCCATCTAAAAATATTTTGTTCCAGGGACCCCCCCAGAAGCAAAGATTTGAGTTACAAATGTTCGCTTTAAAAAAAATATATATATATGATTTGCACAAATTTTCAAGATTTTTCAAAAATAGCAGATCTACAAGCTCGTAGCGCGGCACTCGGTGCCGCGCTATGAGCTTGTATATCTGCTATTTGTGAATAGCCAAAGTATAGAAGGTCATAATTGGGGCTTTATGTACTTGTGTTTATTTATTTACTATATTTATTATTTACTTCATATATACATTTATTTGACATGTTATTTACTTAATGTACATTAATGTACATTAAGTAAATATATATATTTTTTTACTTTATGTACTTGTGTACTTTAACTGTGGTGGGAAAAGTACTACATTTGTTTTACTTTAAGTAAAAGTATCAATACTGCAATAGAGAAATACTCTGTTACAAGTAAAACTAAAAGTCTGGAATTAAAAATGTAATTGAGTAAAAGTACAAAAGTATTATTATCAAAATGTACTTAAAGTACCAAAAGTAGAAAGTACTCTTTATGCAGAATGTCCCATTTCACAATTTTTCAAAATGTATAAAAAACTTTTGAAAACAGCAGATCTAGCTCACAACATGTTGCAAAGCGACGTGAGCTTGTAGATCTGCTATTTTCAAATGGCCTAAATGGATATAGGGCTTAGTTACTTTACACCACTGCTTTTAATTTAATGGATTCACTGTGTGACAGTGTCTCACAGTTCACATGCAGGACAGATTGGTGTTAAATTAGAATAGGCTATGAGTGGGAGAGACAATGTTATTACTGCATATTAATGCATCGACTAGTAAACCACAATGTCCTGGGTTCAATGTCCTGTTATGTGTCCTATATATGTCCTCATCTCCCAGACTACATGTGTTATACAACAGCGGTGGAATGTAACTAGTACATTTACTCAAGTACTGTACTTTAGTACAATTTTGAGGTACTGTTACTTTACTTGAGTAATTCCATTTTTCAATCAACATTTTGAACACAGGCCTTTTACTTGTAACAGACAGAGTATGTTTATATTGTGGCATTGCTACTTTTACTTAAGTAAAATATCTGAGTACTTCTTCCACCACTGTTATACAATAACACAAACAAAACGAAAAAGAATATTCATGATATTTATCAGACAGTGAAGGATATCTATTTTCTGTCATTTCCTGTCTAGCCTACTTGTGTAAACAAAATTGTTATTGCAGACTAGACTAGATTAGGCATACTAATCAATCACATATAGTTAGTTGTTGCAACTTTCAACACTGAACTGATGTTCTGTTGTTTTCAGGCTATTACACAATCTTATATCCTTTAGCCTACATCTTTGACCGTGCCTTTGTCCTTGTAAGCAGATATAAGCTATAAATAATGTACAACGTCCAGCCAGTATCAGTGCTCTAAAGCTTTGCAACTGAAAAGCCGGCATTACCAGTCTATATAGCCTAGTATAGACCTAACCAACCAGCCTTACTCGTTAGTTAATGCCTCTCTCTCTCTCTCTCTCTCTCTCTCTCTCTCTCTCTCTCTCTCTCTCTCTCTCTCTCTCTCTCTCTCTCTCTCTCTCTCTCTCTCTCTCTCTCTCTCTCTCTCTCTCTCTCTCTCTCTCTCTCTCTCTCTCTCTCTCCAATTGTATTGAATTCAAATGTGTATATATATAAATATATTATTGGCATCAGTTGTATTGTTCTTAAACAATAGTGAAAATAGCAGATCTACAAGCTCATGTGACAATTTTTTATAACAATAAAAAACTAAAACTAATAAAAAACTAAACTTAAACTAAGCCTTTTCATAACATAGAAAGCTATAGCAAACCCGCTTTAAAAACAAATGAAAACTAGCTGACATTGGAGAAGAAATTAAAAACAAAATCAAAGTAAAAACCTTCCCAGACCCCCCCCCCCCCCCCCCTTAGCTTCTGCTAAGTGGCCATCTCCGTGCTTGCATTTGATGCTAGCGATTGACCAAGATATGGGTCACCCACTCTCATGTTAGTTATGTTTTCTTGACCACAATGTTTAGAATGTAATTTAGATTACACGTCAATTAAACAGATGCTAGGTTCATTGTTTACCTGGTATCCTTCAATGTATAGATTGTTATTTCTGTAGTATATTGTTTTTAGACTGATTTACTTAAGTTTACCAGCTGGGATCCTTTTTTCTTAAGGCAGTACTACACTGTCTCTCTGCATTCTATATGATTACCATACCTTGCTTATTGTAAGTTGCTCTGGGTAAGAGCGTCTGCTAAATGCTATTACATTGTAATTTCCATTCACACATTGACTGTGTGTGTGTGTGTATTCCAGGGCGAACTGGCTCACACGCTAGGTGTGTGTCACCGGGTCCAGGTGATGAACAAGATGGTGTCCTGGGTGGAGGTGATTGAAGCTCGCTCCTGCGCCTCCGTACACGTGACCGACACCACCCTGGGGGGCGTGGCCACCCGAGTGTTCCGGCCAGTCGGAGGGAAGAAACTGAAACGGGGCGTGGTTTATTTCCACGGCGGGGGATGGGCGCTCCTCAGCGGACGTGAGTGTTGTTGTTGTGTGATTGTGGGATTTTCTCACTCAAAAAGCTGTCTATGGTTAGTCATGTGTGTTCGCACATTGTTTCTCAACCTTTTCTGGATCATGTTTATTTCGATGATCAATCGATCGATCGTGTTCCGGCTTGGATCAATGGGACCAACTTAGTATACTTTCTTTGGTTCTCATTTATCGTTATCACAATGAAAACTAAGGTTTTAAAAGAAATATTACCGTGATTCTTTAAAAATATTAATGTCATATTATCAGTCAAATCCTCGCCATGAAACACTGGTCGCCAAGAGCGGCGAAATGCGATTCTTGGCACCAGGAAGAGGAGCGTGTCTTTATCATAGAACTGCATTGGCAGAAAGGCTCTGGCAGCTCAAAAAAGGCCCCTTTAAGTGGTTAACACCCATTACAACCGGGAAAGCATCTATGTCATTTTAGATTTGAGCTATATATATAGCACATTGGTTCTTTACACTTTTGCTATTCAAAAATAGAAGATATACAAGCTCATAGCGCGTCACTTCGTGCCGCGCTACGAGCTTGTATATCTGCTATTTTCGAAAAATCTTGAAAATTTTGCAAATCTTTGAATATACGTATATCTTTTAAAGCATTTTTAACTCTAATCTTTACTTCTGGGAGTCCCTGGTACAATATATTCTGAAATGGGGTCGGCGGCCAAATACATAGTGGTGGGAAAAAAACGTTCATTTCAGTGAACGAATGATTTCGTTCACATTCTCGTTCAGTAGCACTATTTTCTTGTGAAAAACGCTATTGCGGGAGCGTTTTATCACGTCGTGTGTACATCCCGCCCTCCCGCCGTGTGTACGGGGGGGCATGAACGATAGCGTGAACGTAACAGTTTCAGGACGTGAACGAGCTCGTTCTCGTTCACAGCAATGAACCAGTTCTTTTGAACGAATCGATCATGAACGACCCATCACTACAAATACATATCATTTTTGGGGATCCTTGACATGAAAAAGTTTGAGCACCACTGATATAGCAACATACGTTTTTCAGAAAACTGTTAGGATTTAAGAAGACATTTGTAGGATCGGCCTCAGGCCTAAATGGGTGAGTTTAGGGGCTTACCAAAACATCTCGTCTTGCATACAACATTTAACACTTGTCTCTCGTCACAGGGATGCGATCCTATGACATACTGTGCAGGAAGATGGCAGAGGAGCTGGATGCAGTCATCATGTCTGTGGAGTGAGTTTGGATCACACAACCACATCAGAACATACACACACATAGACACTTTCACAACACTTCAAACGCCTCATATACAAGCTATAATATATCACAGCGGTTCTTTTAACCTTTCTGGATCAGGACCAACTTTAAAATCTCAAAAGCGTTCGTGGCCCAGCCATTCGGCCTGCCGTGTTAGACGAGTGTGGGCTGTGTGCGTTTTCAGAGCATGATCAATCAATCGATCAATTCTGTTCTTTCTGGGATCATTGGAATTAACGTAGTATACTTTAAAGTTCTTATTCATCAGTATCACAAAGAAAACAAAATGTTCAAGGTTTTACGGAAAAAAATACCATGACTTGTTTAACATTAGTTTTATTATGTGAATGTTATATTATCAATAAAATAGTGTTTTGCCAATTATTTCTTGCAATATCCTCACGGCCCACCATTGGTGCCATCTTATAATGAGCATTAATGAGGACCAATTATCCAAAGATAGGTTGAAAATAGGTGAAGTGCTCCTTTAATCACTTTCAACCTGGCATCCCTATTTAGGGCATGTTGTTATAGGCACAAATTATCACATGTAATTAAAAAAAAAGTAGAAAATAGGTCTACAAGCTCACAATGGATCGCGATGCAACGTATTGTGAGCTCGTAGATCTGCTATTTAAAATGACCTCATTTACATGAACCTGATTCTGATGTGTGCCGTTAACCGTGTTTTCTGTGTCTATATGACTGTCTGTCTTGTTGCCACAGTTATCGTCTGGCTCCAGACACGGTGTTTCCAGAACAGTACCACGACGCCATGGCAGCTTCGCGGGCCTTCCTCTCTGAGGCGGTTCGGCAGCGCTACGGCATGGACCCGGAGCGCTTGTGTGTGTCCGGGGACAGCGCGGGGGGAAACCTGGCGGCTGCTGTAGCCCAAGAGGTATGCCTGAATCATTTCAATTAATTACACTCATTTACCACAGACGAACCACAAGAGAGGCTGGGTTCATTCAGTAATTAGTGACTAATTGGCAAGTAGTGCGCCAGTCCACAGAGTAGAGAGCTACTCTGAAGCTGAAAATATCCAATCTGACGACCTAACACAGCCGAACGGGTGCCGCATTATGTGGTCAGATGGGTGGGCCGTGAACGCTTTTGTGACAAGTGGGCCCTGATCCAGAAAAGCTTGGGAACCACTGGCCTATACAAATAAAGTTGAGTAGAGTTGAGTTCATTTCTAACTATGATCTGTCTCCTCAGCTGGGTTCTGACGACAGTATGACGGTGAAGTTCAAGGCCCAGGCGCTGATCTACCCGGTCCTCCAGGCGTTGGACTTCAACACTCCATCCTACCAGCAGAACCAGGACGTACCCATCCTCTACAGGACTCAAATGGCCCGCTTTTGGCTCCAGTACCTGGGCGCCGACGATGCGTTGGAGCCCGTCATCCTGGCCAACAACCACAGCTCTATGGACCAGCCGGGCGTCACCGCCGAAATGCGCTCCAAACTGGACTGGACCGCCTTGATCCCGGCCGAGCGCAAAAAGCATTTCCAACCGGTGGTCAAGGCCACGGGGTCGCCGCCGGCGGGGCTGGTAGCGGCAATGATGCCCGCGCTGACGGACGTGCGGGCCGCGCCGCTCTTGGCGGATCGGGGCGTTCTGGGCAGGACTCCGCGGGCGTACGTCATGACGTGCGAGTTTGACGTGCTGAGGGACGACGGGCTGATGTACGCCGGGCGCCTGCGGGAGGCCGGCGTGGCGGTGACCTCCGATCACTACGAGGACGGCTTCCACGGCTGCATGGTGTTCTCGTCGCTGCCCATGTGGTCGAGCGTCGGACAGAGGAGCATGGAGAACTATATCCGCTGGCTGGATCAGAACCTTTAGATTCAGCGGTTCTCAAAACGTTTTAATTTGAAGGATCCCCAATCACTCCCATTTGTACGCTCTCAGAGTTACAGTCCATTTGGAACCCCCTCAAGGAACCCTGAGGGTCCCTGGACCCCCGCTCTGAGAAGCACTGCTTTAGATGAGCCCCAAAGCAGGATGAAGAGTAGACTTTCTTAACCACTGGGTCTGGGTAGGTGCCCTGAAGCGGCTAAACAGATGTTCTGACATCTGACAGAAGCACACCTGCAACAGAGGAATATTGCGTTATTTAATATATTTGCGTATATTGGTGACTTTGGTGAATTTTTCTACTGCGAAAAACATTCACAGACATTTGAGACTCCAACCCTGTAGCTGCTGAGTGCCAGCTAAATGGCTAAATACCAATACAAATGATGCAGTTGTAGTAGCTAAACATGGCCTACCATCTAGTAGTATATTTAGAAAATATCTACTTAGATAAAAATCCTGTCAGTGGATTAGGGGGAAAGATGAAGATAAAATATTTTATTGTTAAATTAATATAAGGGGTCTAGGATGCTCTATGTGGTCATGGACGTATTCATTCATGCCCAGCGGTCCCAGAATGAAAACCTGTCCTGTTCCACAGCAGAAACAAACGCAACGGACCTCAATGACCTGCATCGAGGTTTTACTGTGAGTCGATGGCACACACACGCATTCAATGCAACCTAGGACTAGGGCGAACTAATCGATTTAATCGGTTATAAAAAATAATTAATTTAATAAAACAATCGATCCCTATTCCGGGCATGCCGTTACAGGGGAAAAGCTTGAAAAAATTTAGAAGAAAATAAGTTAGCTGATCTACAAGCTCACAACACGTCATTGTGAGCTTGTAGATCTGCTATTTTAACTATCTTGGCACGACACTGTTGTGCAACTAAAAAATAAAATAATGTTTTCGTGGTTAATCGATTCGTTGTTATATAAAAAAATAAAAAAATATTTATATATAAATATTTGCAGCCCTACCTAGGATCGCTACCTAGCTGAATCATAATCTACCTGAAGAGTTGGGACTTCAAAAGCACTGAGAGACTGAAACAGTCTGCATGCACACAAACATGCACGTGTGTGAGTGCGCACCCACACACACACACACACACACATACATACACAAATACAGACTCACTCACAGACACTTTAATACACACACACAAAGCTGGCTGAACAAGGTGTGTGTAGCGCTAAGTAGGCCAGAGTTCACAGCTGTTTATACTCCACTGGGTTGTGCAATACCGTACATTTGACATGATTATCCTCTCGTTCCAAACTGTGGGGAGAAACCCTCAGCCAAAACATGGCAGGCAGCTCCCTAAATGTTGATCTCCAAAGACCAGCAGGTTTTTTTTGTACACGGTAGAATCACTGACGACGAAAGCTGTGATGTGGATGCGAGGTCTGCTGTACCTCCCTGAGAGCAGAGCCGTAGGCAGGCAGACCCCCAGACCGAGTATCGCGTGTCGCTCCTCACCCCGTTTCTAATGTAACAAACTGACAGCCAGGAGAGTTGGTCCGATTCCCCACACACAGATCAGAACTGATTTGGCTTCAGCTCCAAAAGGGATTGCAGAGAGCATGCAGGAGAGACACTGCAGGGACAAGCATTTGAAATGGGAATATCGTGGCCGTCGGGCAGGAAACCTTGTATCTCCATATCTCTATTAACACCCTACTTCCTCGTACAAGAGAGTCGCACAAAAGTAGTGAACATATCAGATCAACAAGCTCACGACGCGCTCTGAGCTTGCAGATTGGCTATTTCCACTTTATGTTTTTAAAATGATAATAAAAAAGGAACGATTTTGAGCATACAAGGTTTCCACCCGACTTAAACGATATACTGTAAGCTATAGGGTTGCACAAAAAGTGCAACAAATCTAAATGGCAGTAATGACCCCTGCAATTTCTAAATCCCAAATGGCTGTGATTTCTTACGTGTTCTTTCTTAGAGGGAAATAAGTTCCAGGTGGTATTCTTCACAAGGTGGTCTTATGTGGCTTAAAAATCAAGCTAAATGTCCCTGAAAATGGTTTATCTTGATTTATCAGCACATTCGCAACCGTCTAATATTTTATACACACTGTTTTAGAGAGATGTATTAAGATAAATAGATACACTTATGCAAAACATGATAAGATCCAATATAAGAAAGATTGATTTAGCAGAAGAACGTCGATCGGCAAATCTCAACAAACCGTTTAGCTTAGTACTTTTTTGGCAGGGTTTGTGTACACACAAACATCTGTCTTAATGACAGCATATTGCAATATTCTGTAGGACGAATAAGGGCCAAACGGTTCATTATTTGAACAGGAGGAGGCAGTGTGATTTTTGGATTGGAAAGCAAAGCTTGTTAGACTGGTTAATTACAGCAGTACACAGAGCTGAGACAGGACAAAGTGGTTCTCCACTTGTTCTCCATGATTATGATGGATTGACCAGGTAGTTAATTAAACCTGCTGTCCCAGGTCTAATTTTAGGCGCTGATTATTTGGCTAGAACCATGGTTCTCAAACTTCTTTTTAATTTCAAGGACCCCCATAACTCTGAGAGCGTACAAATGGAACCGAACTGACCCATACGGATCCGTTCGGTTCCATTTATTACACTCTCAGAGTTACCGACCTGTAAGGGTCCATTTGAAACCCCCTCAAGGAAACCTGAGAATCCCTGGAGCCCACTTTGAGAACCACTGGGCTTAGAAGGAAGGACAGGCCCTAGTCGGGCTGGAAAACACTGGTCAATCCATGAATCATGGTGGTGGGTTTTATTTAGAGATATTATGGAAGAGCAGTGGAGTCTTGTACCTTGAAAACCAATGACCCATAAACGTTCTATAATGCTAGGGCTTACTGTCATATTTGTATTTATATTTAATATAGTGACAGAGGGCCAGAACACACAGTGTTGTTGAACGCAAGGTTGGAGTCGCTTACAATACAGATATTGTATTAATAGTCATTAATCTGATGTATTGTGTGTATGTCAGCAATCTATTATGAAGCTATTATGGTTTGATTATATTGGTGATTATACAATGGATCCAAACAATCTGATTGGTCGAACACATTCCAGCAGCTACCCCATACTTTACTAGTTGCTATGCCTGCCAACTATTATATCATCGCTGCCAGTAACCTTGTATGTCCAAGTTTCAACTTTTTACGTTTTTTTCTTCATTTAACGCCCTACTACTTCATCGTACAAGAGTGTCAAGCAAAAGCAGTGAAAATAGCCGATCTCAATGCGACGCAATGTAAGCTTGTAGGTCGGCTATTGTCACTATTTCTGAAAAATGTTGTTCCATTTCCTGAAAAGTGGACATACAAGGTTTCCATCCAACAGCGACGATATTAACCAGGGTCATTGTTTTATACTTTATTTGATCATGTCCGTACACTACTTTGAAGAAAGCGGTTCAGTCAGCACATACATACTGTATATAGTATACATTGGTAATCATGAAGAAAAAAGATTCACTGTTCTTCAATGTTATGTAGATATCATGCTATAGCAGCGAAGTGGGCCCCCAAATAATTGGAAAAACACTACGATTTTGATGATGAATTCATTCAAATCTTTTAATTAAATCTTTTTTATTTTTTATTTTTACTCTTAACTTTTAACTTAACATTAATATTTAAAATCATAGTAACTTTTGTTATGATTAAGGTAGTCAAGCTGCCAAAAACAAATGAGTGGTTCTACACAAATTGTATACTACAACAAATGTGAACTGTCAGACCCTCAATAAAAAAAAACATTGAAAGAAATAAAAAAAATATCATAGTAACTTAAAGTATACAATGTTAGTTCCATTGACCCAAGTCAGAACACAATCGATTGATCGATCATTAAAATAAACATATCATCTGAAAAAAGCATGTGGGCCACACTTATCGGCTGCCATGTTAAGTGGTCAGATAGATGGGCTGCGAACCACTGTGCTATTAGGTTTGAGGTGCAGCCTTGTACAGCGGTGGGTCAGATAGCAGTTGGCTGGGGGACGTGGGACTGTTGCAACACTATCATGTCTATAATAACAAAGCTATATGTTGTGGTATATATTGCTATACTGTGAGGTTACAAGGGTTAAATGAAGTTAATGGGACCTATATGTGAAGGGTAACCGGAAGAGTGGGAACTAAATGTTGTGAGTACCTCAATGTTACATTGGCTATTTCTTCCAAAATGTAAAGAAATAACATGTAACATAAATTTTACGTTTGACATTTAAAGCCTAATATTTCTACATTTGCTAAAAAATTGCTACAAAACCTGTGGCTTTCCAGCACAAACAAGAAGTTGAAGGATACATTTTGGTCTGATAATGATGTGCCGTGCTTGTACATGCAATAGCCAATTTAACATTGAGGTGCCCACAATGTTGAAGGTGCCCACTCTTCCCGTATTCTATGTGAGACCTGCTTTCCACAAATCAGTCAGATGTCACTGAGATTCTTTGTTTTGTTTGTGGGCTTTAAAACCAGATTTATTCTTAGTCGTACAACGCCGTTCTTAGCCTTCTAACAATGCCAGTGTTATTTTTACATTGCAGTGGCCACATTGTGGCTATTGGGTGGAAACTTTTCAGAAAAATAACCTGTGTTCCAATGGATCCAATGTAGTTATGCAGTCACAAGCTCTTGTTAATACTTTTCATTGGTTAAATATTCATAAAACCCACAGACATGCTTAACCACGTTCACTTTAAATCATAAATAGAATAGCAGATCTACAAGCTCACAATGCGTCACATCGTGCTGAGTTTGTAGGTCGGCTATATTTGCTACTTTTGTGTGATACTTTTGTAGTTTAGCATGATGTATTAGGGCATTCATTTACAGAACATTTTTTAAAGTTGAAATATGGCGAAACAAGGTTTCTGCCCACCAGGAACAAAATTAATTTCAGTGACATCTGGCTATTTTCAGAGCAGTGGGTCAGCTGGGTAAATGACACAATCTACTGTAAATGTACTGTGTAACATCTGGCTATTTTCAGAGCAGTGGGTCAGCTGGGTAAATGACACAATCTACTGTAAATGTACTGTGTAATGAACATAATGTGAAATGTTCGCATCTTATCTTTTTTTGTATGATTTATGTGTTAATATGTATTTATGAGTAAATCACATATTGGTATAATTACTGTTTTACACTTGTGTCCCAGTATTCACAAACTATTCTTGTCAAACTAGAGTTGGGTTGGAATGAGAACTTTAACCCACTTGGGCCAATATGGCTCATAATTGAATTCAAACTAGAAAAGTGTGCTCCTCGGACCACAGGTCTCCGCCAGGCCGCGCAAACCTTGGAAGGCTGTTATAGGAATGGGATCTGACTGATACATCTTGATCAGATGACGCCAGAGATGATGTGTACCGATTAATGTGAGGTTTGGACAAAATCTGTAGGAGTATTAGCACAAAGTGTGTTTCGATGAAAAGAGAAAATGGCTTTGATTGTATGACCTACTGTTTAAGAGTTATGGGCCAAAACATGAAGTGGGTTGTTGTAGCGCCACCATGAGGCTAATTTGAACAATTTGGAGGTTCTTCCTTGGCCTAGTCGGAATGTACAGAGGTATTTGAACTCTTAACCTAGCATCAAACTACAAAGACAAACATGCAGATGGGGATTTGAACCCAGGTCTCTCATATCTCAGGCAGAAGCACTAACCAGTTGGCTAAACGGCAAGGCCCAGTAGTATCCAGACTGGTTCGTTATACATGTTACACTTATACCAAGCTCATACAGGTGTCAATCAACTGTATTCAACCTGTACACCAGGTTCTGAGAGGGGGCGGGACTAAAAAAGGAGGAAATGTGACAATTACGAAGTGAGAGTGAGAGAAACAGGTGAAAACAGTGATGTTTAAGTGTTGGTTATAAATTCAATAATCTGCTAAATGCTGACTCCAAATTAAGACCCAAGGTGAGGATATATCAACGTGTAACCCTGTTAAAAACAAGAGGGTTACTGTTGTTGAAGCTGGGTTTTCACTCAATATTTCTACCATAACCAGCTGACATGAACAACTATAGTAGGCTGTGGCTGATAAACTAACTATCACACTAGGTAGAAGAAGAAGAGATAGTGTGAGACATTTCAACAAGTTTCTGAGTGAGTATGGATGCTATCTGAGAACTATAATGACATGGACATTTACTTGAAGGATAGGATGTTTAATGGTGCTGTGGTGTTTTGGGTAGTGTGCTTTAGGACCCTGCTACCAAAGCTGTTGCAGGAGTAGAGGTGCCCAGGACTTGTCACTGCATGCCAGAGGATCCAGGTGCACACAGGCAGACAGGTGACGGGTAGTGGGTTATATCCAGCACACAGACAGACAGGTGGGTTCTCCAGATAGATGACAGGGAAGCACCATAGGAAGCACCATAGGGAGCACCATAGAAGACAGGGAAGCACTAGGATGCACCATAGAAGACAGGGAAGCACTAGGAAGCACCATAGAAGACAGGGAAGCACCATAGGAGACAATGTAGCATCATAGGAGGAAGCACCATAGAAGACAAAGAAGCATCATATTAAGCACCATAGATGACAGGGAAGCACCATAGAAGACAAGGAAGCACCATAGAAGACAGGGAAGCACCATAGGAAGCACTATAGATACAAGACAGGGAGACACCCAGGCAATCCCACTAATTGTTGGGCTAGTAAGCAGAATGTTCAAGGTCATTAACAATGATCAACTCTCAACGAAAAGATCTGAAAGAATAACTTTTTTTCATTTCTTAAAAAATGTAATAAAAACTCAGGTATGAACAGCACCGTAGGTCACAACTCGGGGTCGGTGTAAACCACTTTTCATGTCTTAATTGGCAAGATAATTGGTCCTTGCATTGGGATCAGAATTGACCCGTTCTCTGTGATGAGACACTTTATTCGGAAGTGGCCGTCCCACCTGGCAGAGACAATCATATAAAGCATTGTCAACACTTGTGGGTGCATGCAGTGCTTTTTTTCTAACAGAAGGTGCCACCAAATCCTCTTAAACCGGCTTCAGTCTCCTAGCTCCTAGGTTCGACTTGTTGAATATTTATAAACATTCCCCCCCCGTGCTTCAGCATTAATGACTTTGCACTTCGCAGCAAGCTTGTAGATTTAAAAGATGTTTTTGGAATCATTTGTCCACCTTTCCCTTTCTTCTTGCTTCAGTAGCCTAACAGCATTTTATTCCGTCGCTACTGTATTTATCCTATATTTTGTATACAGAGTATACAAAGCCATGGTATGCTGGTAATTTATGGTGGCAAGTTGTGATCTGACAGAGGCCTCAGGTACTTAGTGATAGATTTATGCCAGAACCACCTATCCATCATTCCAATGGAATGGTGGTTTCTTTAGATCAGTGGTTTTCAACATTGTGTGTGTTTGGCCGCGGACCCCCCACCTGAAAAGATTTCGTGCCAAGGACCTACAAGTTTTGTGTTGTTAAAATGTTTTAAATGTTTTTTTTTTTTTTCAAGATTCTTTGAGAAAAAAATAAATAGCAGATCAGATTTGACAATAGCCGATCTACAAGCTCACAATGCATTGCATGCGTAAGTTTGTGAGCTTGTAGATCGGCTTCATATCGATTTGAAAATAGCCGGTTAAAGTAGTTAAACTTATGATGCTATATTATTAGCTCATTTAGCTAGGGACCCACTGGAACCCCCTCAAGGACCCATAGGGGGTACCCAGACCCCACTTTGAGAACCACTGCTTTAAATCACCCCTTCCCTCCCCCTCTCACCCTACTCTTTTTTTCATGACTATGCCCCCACTGTCCTGCTTTGCTCCCCTGAATTCTTGCTTTGTTTCTCTCTCCCTTTCTGATCTCTCTCTCTCACAGAGAGAGAGAGATCATAAAGGGGCTCTGGGACACCAAGAGAGAGTCTCTCTTGGAGTCTCAGAGCCCCTTTATGAGTCTCTGATCTCTCTCTCTCTCTCTCCTCTCTGACTTCAACACACTGAAACCTGAGGAACCTGTTATCTTTTACTTTCATTTTCTTTCCGTTTCTTTGTCTCGCTTCGATCTCTCTCTTTAACACACACACACATACACACGTTCATATCACTATACTCGTGAGGACATCAGCATTTTACGACGATTTCGCGAATGCCATTCTTTCTCTCTTTTGGGCCATATTTATCCCTAAACACACTAAACCTGAAAATATCAGATCTACAAGCTCATAACGCTGCGACGAGTTGTGAGCTTGTAGATCTGCTATTTGCTGCGTGTGACACGTAAGTACAAATCAGGAATAACTCCAACCCGATCCTAACATAGCTTCTAAATGTAACTTCTAAATAACATTACTTCTAAATGTCTAATCCTAACCCCAATCTGAATCCACACACACACACACACACACACACACACACACACACACACACACACACACACACACACACACACACACACACACACACACACACACACACACACACACACACACACACACACACACACACACACACACACACACACACACACACACACACACACACACACACACTTCCCCTTTTACCCTCATACATATGTTTTTCTCTTCCCTCCCTGACTCACACCTTTTGCCCTGTCTGTCTGTCTCTCTCTCTTCTTCAAGTCAAAGCGTGCAGAGAGAAACAGACTTAAAGGTAATCAGGTGATCATGTGACATCCTGTCACATACCTGTTAGGTCATGTGATCTGAGACCAGAAGGAGAAGATGAGCAGGAACATGCTTCTCCAAATACAGATATCTATCTATCTGTGTGAGTGATATGTGTGTGTGTGTGTGTGTGTGTGTGTGTGTGTGTGTGTGTGTGTGTGTGTGTGTGTGTGTGTGTGTGTGTGTGTGTGTGTGTGTGTGTGTGTGTGTGTGTGTGTGTGTGTGTGTGTGTGTGTGTGTGTGTGTGTGTGTGTGCTTGCGTATGTGTGTGAGTGCAGTATTATTTTCCTTCTCAGAGGTAACCTCACTGCCTCGAATGACAAACCAATTCTTAGCTGTAAAACAACATTTCTGAACCTCGAACTTCCCACGAATAGATCATCAGAGAAAGAATGTGTGTGGAATATTTCCTTGGTGAGAGAATGAAGAATTGCTACTAAATGTTTTTTTTACCCTGATCTGAACGTTGGTGAAGCTTAAATCAGGGGTTCTCAAAGTATTTCATTTCAAAGAACCCCAAAATGATATGTATTTGGCTGCGGATCCCCCATCTAAAAAATATTTTGTGCCAGGGATTTAAAAAAAAATAGCTGATCTACAAGCTCATAGTGTGGCACTCGGTGCCACGCTATGAGATTTTATATCTGCTATTTTTGAATAGCCAAAGTATAAAATATGGTTAAAATCGTTAAAATGATTGTGACGCTATATTAATTTATTTACCCCCATAACTCTGAGTTACCAATCATTTAGCTGGGGACCCCCTGGCTGCAACTCCCTCAAGGACCCCTGGGGGTCCTCGCCCGACCCCACTTTGAGAACCACTGGCTTAAATAGTTACAGATTTCTACAAGGATGCAAATTGTTATTATATTGCTGAGGACTGACATTTTTGTTCTGCTTGACCCCGATGATTCATTGTCAGCTGTGAGTTCAACATTCAGTTCTCAGGATGCTGACACTTTTATGATACAAGATGCATCATCATATCCCCTGCTGTCTGTACTCGCCCTAAACTCACAACACGATCTAACTCCCAAGGATGCAAATAGAAACAGACCCTGATACAGCATTTTTTGGCTAAGCAGTTCACTCATTCCTTCATAATATTCTTCAGGTGGCCTCTTATCAATCTTGTTTACTTGCTCTGCTAGGACACAGAGGTTCCCACTGTGCTAGGAGGGCACTCCATTCAGACATGAATTATAACCTGTAAAGAAAATGTGAACAGAACTCAGTCATATAATAGAGCTAAAATATGGTGAACACTAAAGGAATAATAAATAAAGCCATTAAGGCCGGGAACGCATCTGTGTTATTTTAGATTAAAGCTATAACCATTAGTTTATACGTTGGCCATTCAAAAATAGCAGATCTACGAGCTCATAGCGCGGCACTCATGAGCTTGTAGATCTGCTATTTTTGAAAAAGCATGAAAATGTGTGCAAATCTTTGAATATGTATATTTTTAAAGCGAACATTTGTTACTCAAATCTTTGCTTCTGGGGGTCCCTGGAACTAAATATTTTGAGATGGGGGTCCGCGGCCAAATACATAACATTTTGGGGGTCCTTGACATGAAAAAAAGATTGAGAACCACTGATATTATAGCAACATACGGTTTTCAGAAAACTGTTAGTATTTAGAAGACATTTGTAGATGCATTCCCGGATTGAATGGGTTAATAATCAAACAGGAATATAAATTGTATTTTCATTACAGAGAGAGAGGCTTTACAATACATCTTAAGAACATGCGAACGTGTGAATGCATATGGACATGCCTATGTGTGTGTGTGTGTGCGTGCACTCTCCAGTGTGCACAAGCAACGTGCATCTGGAGAGCCGAAAGGCACAAGCACCATTATTAGTCTGCCCTAATCTAGCACAGTTGATTACGGTGCAATTGCCCATCAAGACTTAATAAGGTGATAAACTATGTGTGTGTGTGTGTGTGTGTGTGTGTGTGTGTGTGTGTGTGTGTGTGCTTGCGTATGTGTGTGAGTGCAGTATTATTTTCCTTCTCAGAGGTAACCTCACTGCCTCGAATGACAAACCAATTCTTAGCTGTAAAACAACATTTCTGAACCTCGAACTTCCCACGAATAGATCATCAGAGAAAGAATGTGTGTGGAAGTTGAATATTTCCTTGGTGAGAGAATGAAGAATTGCTACCAAATGTTTTTTTTTTTACCCTGAAATCGGGGGTTCTCAAAGTATTTCCCCAATATGATATGTATTTGGCTGCGGACCCCCCATCTAAAAAATATTTTGTGCCAGGGATTTTTCAAAAATAGCTGATCTACAAGCTCATAGCGTGGCACTCGGTGCCACGCTATGAGCTTTTATATCTGCTAATTTTGAATAGCCAAATAATTAAATATGGTTAAAGTCGTTAAAATCATTGTGACGCTATATTAACTTATTTAGCGGGGGACACCCTGGTACCCCGCTAAGGACCCCCACTTTGAGAAACAATGGCTTAAATCAGTGATTCTCTTTCACTTTTTCATTTCAAGGAACCCCAGTTTACTATGCATCAGGCATTTACTATGCATCAGGTAACTAACTCTGAGTTACCAATCATTTAGCTGGGGACCCCCTGGCTGCAACCCCCTCAAGGACCCCTGGGGGTCCTCGCCCGACCCCACTTTGAGAACCACTGGCACCATTATTAGTCTGCCCTAATC
>NC_137623.1:29565496-29567996 GCF_963280865.1 Gymnoscopelus braueri
GGAGGAGGAGGAGGAGAAGAGGGATCTGGTGGTGGCCCGTCCGGTGTCTGTTGTTCTGGGATTACTGGTTTAACCGCTTCCAGCTGGCACTGGAGGAAGGTCACTGACAGCGGACTGGTGGTGTCACTGGTCACCTGGAGAGGAGGTCATTCACAGCGGACTGGTGTCACTGGTCACCTGGAGAGGAGGTCATTCACAGCGGACTGGTGTCACTGGTCACCTGGAGAGGAGGTCATTCACAGCGGAGTGGTGTCACTGGTCACCTGGAGGAGGGTCACTGGTCACAGCGGACTGGGGTCACTGGTCACCGGGCCGGTGGCGCACAGTGCACGGGCTGCCTGACCTGTCTGTCATCAGTGTATTATGACGGGCTCAGGCGGCGGCGTTCCGCATCTCGGGGTCCTGCTGCTGACGGCGGTGCTGCTGCAGACCGTGGCCGTCACCGTCACCGTCCTCTACTTCACCAATGTCCTCAACTCGGTAAGGTGCAACTTGATGTAACTAAGTAACTAAGTACATGTACTCAAGTACTGTACTTAAGTACAATTTTGAGGTATCTTTACTTTAAAGGAGTATTTCCAATTGTCAAAACTTTTACTTCTACCCCTCTACATCTCAGAGGAAAATATTGTACTTTTACTCCACTACAATTATGTGAAAACTTTAGGTACTTTGTAGATTTGTATTATTATTACAAAACCACTTCAGCCCTATATGATTTGGGCCATTTGAAAATAGCAGATCTACAAGCTCACAATGCATTGCGATGCTAGGCATTGTGAGCTTGTAGATCGGCTATTTTCAAAAGATGTTTAATAGATTTTGAACTTGTGAAATGGGACATTCTGCACGATGAGTATTTTTACTTTTAAGTAAATTTTGTACTGGCAATACTTTTGTACTTACTCAAGTACATTTTGAATTCCGGACTTTTACTTGAAACAGAGTATTTCTACATTGTGTTATTGATACTTTTACTTAAGTAAAACATGTGAGTATAGGCTACTTCCATCACTGCACGCACACCCGTTCTCCATCTGTAACGAATTACATAAAAACAATTAATTATCAGTCAGAAACAAGACGCACAGGCGAGCGCAAAACCAAGAATCTCATCCTCAACTTTTTAAGCATGCATCAAATGCACCAATATTACAAACTTGATTTAAACTTGCATTTAACCTTCATTACTAACTAATAGACTACAGCCTAACGTGTAGGCCTACAACTTTTTTGCTTAAATAATATGCATGCAATTTGTACAACAAGCATTCTTCCATGTATGTATGTATGTTCGAGTGACTGCGACATAGTTGTGTGCGCAACAAACGACATGTTCTCTGCATGCGACCGGGACCATAGAGGAAACTACCCAACCTGAACATAAATGGAATTCAAACAATAAGTAGGAAGCGTGTTGTAATTTAACTAAACTTGGGCTACCTTTCTATTGTGATTTAGCTTTGTAGCCTAAATTGTGTTATTTTTATTTTATGAAAAGCTCAAAGCTGCGTTTTCACAGCGAATTGAAATCATGTCACAGCGTTTGCTTCGCACAATTATGAGAAAGTCGCATGCTTTGCTTGCCAGTAAATACTTTGGTTGCATCATAATCAAAGATTAACGTCATAAACAGCCAGTTTACAGTGCTCTCCCTCCTGATATCCCTAAACACAGAGCGCGTGTTTGATTGAAACCTGTTTAGGTTGCTGCGGTGGTGGCGCACTCACCACAGCTTGCTTCTGGTGGTGTAAATTAGCCTGATATGTAGGCTACATTTACTCAAGTACTGCATTAAGTACAATTTTGAGGTATTTCTACTTTAGTGGAGTATTTCCAATTTTCTGTACTTTTACTTCTACTCCACTTGATCAGAGGCAAATATTGTAGCCCACTTTTACTCCACTTCAATTACTTGTTATTAGTTACTTTGTAGATTTAGATTATTATTGCAAAACATACATTAACCACTTCAGCTCTATATATATTTTGGCCATTTGAAAATCACAAGCTAGTAGATCTGCTATTTTCAAAAGATTAGTATACCTTTTATACATTTGAAAACTTGTGAAATGGGACATTCTCCATAATGAGTACTTTCTACTTTTGGTACTGTAAGTACATTTTAATACCAATACTTTTATACTTTTACCAGTGATTTTTTCATTCCGGACTTTTACTTGTAACAGAGTATTTCTACAATGCAGTAGCCTATTGATACTTTTACTTAAGTACTTTTTTCACCACAGCCTGCTTATGGTGGCTCTGCTCTCCCACAGTGTTTATGATGTCTGTCCTGTGTGTGTTCATCCATAATGTATTAATCATTACCCCCGCTGATAAGATTTGGTGTTACAGAGAACTGAAAAGTTAAACAATGCAAGAGAAAGGACCCTGGAGGGATTGTTCTGCAGGCCTGTCTGTTTAGATTTGATTACTTGGGTAGCTTTTAAAATAAGATAAGGAGAACAACAAATGGAAAGGTTACTGGAATATAGGC
>NC_137623.1:29575496-29630496 GCF_963280865.1 Gymnoscopelus braueri
TCTGCAGTTCTGACTGCAATGGGAAGCTTATTCCACAGTTTGGGAGCCAGAAGCGAGAAGAGTCTAGGTCTAGGACATGTGAGTTGAATAAAGGTAGTAGGTAGGTAGGTAGGTAGGTCTGTCTATCGAAATGTTGGCCTGGCTATAAAGCTAGTAACACGTCATTTGAAATAGTAACTGTAATACTTAGAAAGTAATCAGCTTTTAACACAGGACGTGCCTATTCATTTTCAATGAGAGGCAAGCGTTCAATCTGATCGCGATTGTGTTTCAATCTAACAGGCATAGTGACAAGTGCATGGGCATGATCGTGTGAAATTGCGTTGTCTCGCATCTGATGCTGACATGCAAAGTGCAGTGCGATTCCGCGGATCCAAGTGAGAATGCAGGTGCTGTCTGAAAAGCCCATAAAGTGTTCAATTACTTTGTTAAACATGAATTAATATTGTAAGGCGTTACCCGAACAGTGAATTACTATAATTTTAATTGACTTCTAATTGAATATACTTGAGTATAAATGTATACAAGTAATAGCTCAAACTGCTTTAAACGGCTCTAAAAGACAATTTATAAACTTGCATCTGAGTTACACTCATTTCTTTGAACTTTCTCCTCTTTTCCTTTGTGTTGAATGTAAATAAGCGAGCATTTAGTCATAACCACCCCAAGGTTATTATAGTTTAGAATGTCTCATTAGTTTTTATTTTTGTTTCGTTTTGACCTAGTTTTAGTGTTAGTTTTGTATTGTATTGTATGGGGTAGTCTGGGGTTAGATTCCAAAAGGCTATTTTCACAATTTTTAATGAGTTTTGAAAATGTTGACAAAGACTAAAACGAAGGAATTTTTGTTTGTTTTGGAAACACACAATACAGTTTCAGTCAGTTATTGTGTCTTTGTATAACATTCTAGTTTTCCTAACTATAATTACTTCATTTCCCCAGATGAGCTCCTACCCAGTACCCATCCTCCTGATGAAGACGAGCCGCACCTCCTGTTGGTCCCGGGGGTCCCAGTTCTCCCTGCACTCGGCCCACCAGGGGGGGCTGGTCCCCCTAGCCGGCGGCGACCGCATCTTCGTCACCGTCAGCAACGCCTCGGCTGTAGACATGGACGAGCGCAGCAGCTTCTTCGGGGCCTTCCTCATCAGCTAGGAGACGATGAAGAGGAGGAGTGGTGAGGCAGAGGAGAGGCTTTCTGCTGTCGCTGGGTGAAGGTTCCGTTCAGTTATGTGCCACGGAGGTCCAGGATTATTGAGGTTATTTATTCTGAGTAGACCAGTGGCGTCAATTCAGCAAAGGCTGAGGTATGGCAAGGTCACCTGACATCAATGGCGAGCAAACACTCATTTCATAAGTTATAGGCTAAGGGCGGCTATAGCAAAGGCTACAGCAAAGGCTACAGTGTAACATGGCAAATGTGCGTAAATGCCTTGAGACAACTTAAGCTTTCAAATGCAGCCTATTTTTTTATTGAAGAATGCATCCAGAGACGACTGCTTATTTTTCATTTTGAATCTTTTATATTGACCAGGGAGCCCCTCTATGGACGGCTGCCATACCTTGCCATACCCAATTGATGCCCCTGGAGTAGACAGACACTACACAGGTGGTTTAGTAATTAAAGGCCGGGCAACAGATCATTTAAAATGCTGGATATTCAAATAATGGGGGGAAAAAACTGTACTTATGTTCCAATTTGGCATTCTCAAACAATAAGTATGTTTTATAAATGTTGGGAAAAGGTTTGAACAGCTAAATGTGCCCCGCCCCGGCATTCAGTGGAGCAGTTTTGTGATGTCAGAAGCATTGGGTGGCGGGCATGCGTCACTGGCGCTCATGGGAGGCAAACTGGAACCGGAAGTTCGATGGAATGCATTGAAGTCAATGAGAGCCAGCTGGACCCGCTTAATGTGAACAAACAATTTTTTTGAATGATTGCTATACTTTGGCAGTTAAAAGAAGACATATCACAGGTTTTGTTTTTTCTGATCTGATTTTCAATGTGCACAATATGTCATTTTATTGAGGCATCTAAACCGCGACATCTAAACCGCGCCATGTATCGTTTCTGGCTCGGCAGTATCGCGAGATTTGGTTGTCAGGTTGTCAATGATTTACGCGATAGCAGCCCATTCTTACTGCACAGTCAGAAACATACTTGCTCTTTGGATACCCCAATAAACTTTACAGTGTGCATATCAAAACCTCTTATCAAAACCTTCTTTTATTTTCCTGTACTGATTATTTTACAAAGGAAGCAGTTGTTTAGAAATAAAGTTTATTCATAAGCTGGTCCACCTGGCTCTCATTGACAACAATGCATTCCATGAAAACTTCCTCCCAGTGCGATAAATCTACCAGCTGGAATCGCTGGATAGAGAAAATCTTCTTTTATTAAATACCTTGCAGGAGTGGAGGAAGTCCAAACTGTTAAACTCACCTAATCGCCCTATAAATCAATACAATGATCCTTATATCATCAATATATTACATTTAACCTTTTACAGTAGAGTCTTTCAGAGCATTGCAAATGTATCTGGTTTTGAATGCTAGACATTTACAATGTTCATTTATAGGCCAATATTATACGTCCTGGCAATACAGTGTACAGCAGCTTCCTCCACTGGTGATGTCATCACTGTGCAGTTCCATTCTGCTACCTATACAGTCACCTTTTCAAAACGTCTAATTTTAAGTAATTTCCATCTAGTTTTAAGAAAAAAGCAACTGATGTTTAGATATGGACTACCATGTAAATATTAGATCTTATCTGTTGCCCTACCTTTAAAGTGCCTCTGAATACCTGATGTGGCATGCGGTTGGAATGAAAAGCTGCCAACACTGTCCTCCGTGGCACATGACAGGAGACCACTGGGATAGGGATGCGTGTTTGTGTGTATGTGTGTGTGTGTGTGTGTGTGTGTGTGTGTGTGTGTGTGTGTGTGTGTGTGTGTGTGTGTGTGTGTGTGTGAGAGAGAGAGAAAGAGCGTGTAAGTGTGTAAATCATAGTGAAGAAAGAGCAGCATTGAATCCATGTGTGTATGAGTGCGTGTGTGTGTGTGTGTGTGTGTGTGAGCGCAAACCAGCACTGTGTGCGTGTGTAAAAAGAGAGAGAGAGAACAAACAATATCAGTGATTGTGTGAGTCAAACTCTGTTAAAGACAGAGAGAGAGAGAGCGCGCGAGCGAGAACAAACAAGGTCATTGTCTGAGTCAAACTCTTGTGTATTTTATGTACATATGGTGTGTGTTTGAGAGGAGAGGAGGAGATTTCCCTCTGTCATCATAATAATCTTCCCTGTACAATATGGGTCACATCCAGTGAGCAGAAATTAGATTTTCTATCCTTCTGTTATGCCAGATTTTTTAAATAATTAGTATCACACTTGTACAGTATCTCGCACCAGAACAACAGCGGATCTTCAAGCTCACAGCGTGTGTGAGCTTATAGATAGACACTATTTTTGGTGCGAGATACAAGTGTGAAACTAACTCAAAGCCAATTCTTTGAAGGTTGAGGCATGATGATTCTGCAGAAAATGTACCAACAAGAAACAAATGAATGGCAAATAATTACACACTTCAACTGTTATTCCTGAATGCTTTCTTGACCGCTATTTCTATGGACATTCCTAGCTCTGGAACTTATGTAAATATGAGAAGGCACGGCCTCTTGTTCTGGTTCTATTGTCTGTACCAGGGCTCTTTGACCCCAGTTCAACTGCAGGTCTTCTATCCTACCAGGAAGTTGATTGCATTCATCTGGACTCATTCTAGCTGTCTAATTGGGCATTTGCAACACCAGATGAATGTATTTAAACGCCTGGTATAGGACAGAGTACCAGGAGTAACAAAACTGGGCTTGAAAGAACCCTGGTTTGTACTATTGAATGTAAAGTATGTTTTTTTTTTTTTTTGCCATGATCAAAGGCGCAAGATTACCGCAAATGATATAATCAAGCACTTACTCTCTCACTTGTCACTGCCAACAATCTAAAGCTTGAGAATCTCCAAAGAAGGATATAATAATGAGCTTGGACAATGTTGTTTGTACAAAAGCGGGGGGCTGTAGTAGCACGGTCTGTAAATGTGAATGTACTGACAGAAATATGTGGTGCTGAGTGGGACCAAACCTTCTCCCAAAACGAGTGAGTGAGCTCTGCATTCGTCAGCACTGATTACCCTTGCAAACTCACTTGGAAATTGTCTACAGGTGTTTATCTTTTTCTTTTGTTCCAAAGATTGAAATCATATGTTATAAGCCAAAGGGAGTTCACACAATAAGTATGGGTGGCCGCCAGATGAGTTGCCGTGGGAACGTCCACTCACATCCGAGGCTAGTTTTCCTCTGAACAACAATAAAGCAGAGTGGACGTCCCACAAAAAAAACTGACGACTGACTAAACCAGTGGTTCTCAAACTTTTTGATTTCAAGGAACCCCATAACTCTTGAGAGTGTACAAATGGAACCAAATGGACCTATAAGGGTCCATTTGGTTGCATTTGTACGCTCTCAGAGTTACAGATCTACATAGGTCCATTTGAAACCCCCTCCAGGAACCCTGAGGGTCCCTGGACCCCACTTTGAGAACCACTGGACTAAACCAGTCAATTTGGATACGAGTGCAAAAAGGAGCTAAATGTGAATGTAAATAAACCAAGTTTTGTCTGTAAATATGTTTAAATAAAGACACTGTGACACAAATTCCGGTAAGAGTGTACTGACATGTTAAGTGGAGGGGGGAAGTATGGGCACCGGCAGGACTCGATCCTAGGTCAAGAGGGCAATTGGCACAGATCTTTCAAGTGCATACTGTAGTTCTATAACCTTATTTGGCCCGCTATGATGGTCTTTCGTCTATAGCAGTGGAAGTCAACTGGACCTGGAGTACCAAGCAGTGTTGATTTCGTAGACTAAAACTATGACGAAAAACGTTCGACTACCTTTTTTCACTGACGTAAACTAAATAATAACTAAGCTATGATGACTAAAACTATGACTAAATATACTGACAATTTCATCAACAAATAAAAGCTAGACTAAAATGTTAGGGAGGGATTAGCAGAGAAGAGATCCAGTAGAACTAAGACAATTCATTTTATGTTTGGTTGCGCTCGGGTGTTGCACTCTGAAAATAGCAGATCTAAAAGCTCTGCAAGCGACCAAGTGTAAAATCAGCCAGGACGACGCCATCACGGCCCGCCAAAATACATTTTAGTCGACAAAAACTGTAGATTTAGTCGACTATAATCTTATATTTAGTCGACTAAAACAAAAACTTTTCAGATGACTAAAATATGACTAAAACTAAATGGAAAATTGCTGTCAAAATAAACACTGGTACCAAAAATACCACCGTTGTTTTATCCTAGACACTTGATCAGGGAATAATTTAGACCCGGAGCGCCCCCCATGTGAATGAAGTTAACTGCCTGGCAGGATAGAAGAGGGGGAAAACAAAACAGTCCTGAGTCCTCTGAATGACATCTCAACACCCTTTCAATTTTTGTCTATAAGGCTAAAATTCTTTCTACTTCTCCCCCTCACTTACTCTGACATTCTTGATTAAAACCAGCTCTCGTGGCTGACAAAGGGACTTGCGTAATGGCCGATGACAAATGGATTGATGCTCTAATGTCCACGTCGCTCTTGTTAAATTCCTTTTTCATTGATGATACACTGGAGGCTTCCAGTATACTGTAGAAAGACTCAAAAGGCTCAAACTATGTCGTGCAGAAGCACTTCTCAACTGGTTTTTACTGGGGACCTACGTTCCACCTTCCGCAAGGAGTTGTGACAACACCTTGTTCTAGATCAGCGGTTCTCAAAACCATTCAAACCCATTAAGAACGGGAAAGCATCTGTCACTTTAGATTTTAACCACTTTAACCATTATCTTATACTTTGGCTATTCAAAAAAAACAAATCTACTGAAGCGATGAGCTTGTATGCAAAATGTGTGCAATTCTTTGAATATATATATTTTTAACATTAACATTTGTAACTCACATCTTTGCTTCTGGGGGATTCTACAAATGTCTTCTAAATCCTAACAGTTTTTTGAAAAAAACAAAACGTATGTTGCTATAATCAGTGGTTCTCAAGCTTTTTCATGTCAAGGACCACCCAAAATGATATGTATTTGTACGCAGACCCCCCCCGCCCCCATCTCAAGATATTTTGTTCCAGGGACCCCCCGAAGCAAAGATTTGAGTTAAAAATGTGTATATATATATTCAAAGATTTACACACATTTTCACGATAAAAAAAAAAGAGCTTGTATATCTGCTATTTCTTTAATAGCCAAAGAAATATTAAAATGACACAGATGCGTTCCCGGTCTTACTGGCTTAATTTCAAGGGTTCCCATAACTCAGGGAGTGCACAAATGGACCCGTAATGGTTCCATTTGTGCACTCTCAAGAGTTTACAGCATGTAAATGGGTGAGGGTCCCGACCCAGACCCCACTTTGAGAACCATTGTTCCAGAGAAGTGTTGAGCTTTGTTATGTGACCCTGTCACTACATCCAGTTGACCGACTTTTGGGCCTTGAGCCACTGGTTCAATAAGTAGATGGTAGACAGGATTCATTTTGACCAGTGGTCAGTAGAGTTTCTCTACTTGGCACATAGGCCTGTGGACTGGGGCTGTAGAATATTAATAAGAAAAACATACTGTGGTTTGAATGTGCAGTTTTTTTTTGGGGGGGGGGGGGAGCGATTTTCAGTTTGGGAGAATTTGCTGACTATAAACAAAAGTAAATATTTGTTCTGACTTGAAACTGCTTGCTGCCGCGAGGAACTATAAAGCAACCAGAATTCAGAATTATAATTAGTTTGCTCATATTTGTGTGGTATATTAATCATCTTGATGGGAAGTCTTTCCATTGGGATGAGCTGCACCTACAGACAGTGAGAGTCACACATGATACAGGAGAGAAAACATTAGCAAAGCATTGTGGGTAGGTTCAATCCAGATCAAAGAGCCTACATTGTTAGCATTTATAGTTATGTAGACTTGTGCATTCATATTTTGTTTCTGTCGGGCATAAACCTCTTGTATCCATCATTATTTTAACTTTTTTCCCCCCGTAAATTACGGCCTCCTTACTTTGTCATACTGTGTCGATCTACAAGCTCAAAACGTGTCACAATGCGATGTGTTTTCAGCTTGTAGATCTGCTATTTATTTATTTTCATCCTGAAAAGTAACATTTTTGGACTTTAGGTTTCAACCCGACAGCAACGATTTGCTTCCCAACAATGCCAAACAGTAACAAATCCACTCCACTGCAAATACTGATGTTGATACATTAGGATGTTACATAATCAATGTTTTTGTCTTTTGAATATCATTTTTTGGTCTTAATTATGTATACACAAAAAGCTGATATTCTACACATTGTAGACTAGTGTGGACAAAATGCACATTTTCAAGGCATTAACAGTCTGGTGATGCCCTCCAGTGGCTGTAAAAGGTAATAAAGGCTGAATAACTTGGAACTGCAGAGCCTACAAAAACAAACCTGGATAAAAAGATTATCGTGTGTAGATCATTTCTAACTAATTTAAAAAACAAGTTAGAGATAAATAAAAACAGACACACAAGATAGCTTTGTTTTGGATTTTCTTTTTTGTGGAAATATGTTACAGTTATATTACAGATATTTAAATGCCCCAAGGGAGAAACAAAAACAGTTTTTGGAGACACTAACACTAAACAGACAGCAACATAATTTAGACAGGAAGTGTCAAAGACTGACTGATTGTTGACAGTCATGAAAGAGATCCATCGTGGTGGTGGGTGGGTCCAATCCACAAGCAGAGACACCCACCGGGCGACCAAAGTCAGGTGACATCCAATAAATACTGCAAAAATCGCATTTAATGTAACTTTACGTAAAACAAGGAGCGCTCGTTGCACTATCCTTGAAGTCCTTTTTCTGGTAAATTAGCAGCGGTTGTGTAGCTTCCAGAAGAAGTCAGAACTGATGGGGAGAGGGAGGCGACGGGACCCCGACTAAACCAGGTTATTTGACAGAAGAGAACGAGGCAGACAATTAAGTGCGTTTATGAGACTGTGACTGGCTCATATGTGCAAAGTGAAAAAATGAAGTGCTTTTTCTCCCCAATTTTGTCGTTATGCCAATTAATTCCTCCCCACACGCATTTGTGTGTTGTCACTGTGTTTGTATCCTTCCGACTCACCTGCCACGAGAAGGCGTAGAGAATAGACAGTACTGACTGTCTATGTACAACTCAAATGGTTGCGCCACATCCCCGGAATTACAATAAATAATAATTTGACAGCATCTCACCGAAGCCGCTGTTAAGTACAGACCGATATGAACACAGGTAATTTGATAGCTTTGACACATGCCTGTCATGTTTCAGTGGTCAGTGGCCAGGAATCACTGTCCGACTTCATATTACTTTGTATCGTAGAAGTTTTGTGAATCGTATAATAAATGCCATTAACCAACCTGTATGCCTCGTTTCTCTTCTGTGAAACTCTCTGGTTGAGCCAGGAGTTCCCCCCCGTTTTCACCCCCTTCCTCAGTCACATGTAACTTATAAAATAGATCATAAAATGTCCTCTTAAATGGAAATTGATGTCCGTTTACCAAAAACAATGTTTTTATTATATAAATTACACAACCAGCCTCTAATGATGATGTCTCCATTCCTGCTATAACAACAACGTTCGTGTCCAAACCAGAAACAATGCCCTCGTTCGCGCGCGTGCACACAGACACACGCACGCACGCACATACACACGTCACACACGCACTCACGCACGCGCACACACACACACACCTGCTCAGAACTCAGACTTGGCTACACAACATGCTCTATACTTTACCCATGTAGAAGACGACAACTTGTCTAACGCCGCTGAAGTGAAATCTGGGAACATACAGTAACGCTACATATGTCTTACTCTCTCTCTGTGTTTTACTCCCGTCCCTTCCTTTCTTTCTTCTCTTGTCTGTTTGTCCACCCTGCATCACTCCGTAAGACCACAAGCATGGTGCAGTTCCAGGTAACAGATGGGAGGGCTTTTTCCTCAGCCTGAGAGCTGATTGGCCCTCACTACCGCCTGTCACTGTAGCTGCCTTATTCTGGCCCCGCCACCCCCCCACCCTGCAGTGGCGGGCCCTTCGTCGTGGCTCCGATGGAGGCCACGCCCACCTGTGGAGGAAAGGGGGCGGGGAATGTGCGCGTCAAAATCAACCAAAAAAAAGTGGGCCGGGCGTCAACAGTCAAACCGCATCTCCAGCGAATCGTCAAAGGCCCTACTGTCGTGTCCCGCCCCGGAGATGAAGGCGGCGGCCGTGACCGCGGGGGCCGCCGTTCCCGCGGCCACGTTGATGAGTGCGTTGCCACCGGGGGCGCTGGTGGCCGGGCTGCGCAGGGCCGCCGCGGTGATACTGGTGAGGTTGATGCCCAGCGTCAGTCTGGTCTGCTCCAGGGCCTTCTCTGGAACCGCAAACGCTTCCAGTTTCTTCTCCCCGTTGGCCATGTAGGAGTTCTGACAACCCCGACAAATGCAGTCCAAACATGCCTGGGAATGACAGCATTATGAATAATGTTATAAAACGTCACATTCATATTGTAATAACACAAAAAGAGAGAACCATAATAATTCTCCAAGAATGTTATTCTTCTGAAATAATGTTGAATTACTGTATATTGTTGTTGTTGTTGTTGTTGCTGTTGCTAACGAATGAAATTAACTATTTTATGAAATTAACTATTTTCCTCAAATCAACCACAATTAACAAAAAGGTAACAATAATAGCAAAATAAACATGTTGATAACTCTAGCCATTAGCCAATATGAAGAGAAGATCTCCGACCTCTCATCTCAGCTTTTATTCTAATTGTAACTCTCTAAACTAGAGAGTGAAGTATATTCTATCTACACCACTCTGTGGATGAGAGCGTCAGCTACATTCCAACCAAGTCAGAAGTAAATGTAACCATGAGGGGCTGTAATGTAAGACGCAGGGCAGACAACTAGCACCTGCTGCCCAGTGGTGGAAGTACTGAGTTTATTTACTTAAGTAAAAGTAGCACAGTACTAGTACTGTACTTTATGTTGTGTTATATGTGATTATGTATTGCTATGTTTGTTGTGGACCCTACTTTGTTGGCAGCTAATGTGGATCCGAATGAAGAAAGAACGAACGATTACTTTCCACCACTGCCTGCTGCTGCCCCTCGTTTCTCACCTTGCGGTTGGAGTAGCAGGGACATCGCTGACCCCTACAGGTTAAAACTGAGGGGTTCTGGGTGGCTCGGCCACACTTGCAGCCCTTCTTCTCAACAGGCTTTTTGTACAGCGGCTTGGAGGGACTGGGCGGATGGGACAGAGGGTGAGAGTGGGGGTGAGGGGGCATACGGGCATGCGGCTGGGCGCGGGGTTTGGGCACGCCCTGCCTGGCCTTGGTGTAGGCCTTCTTCTGCCCGCCGTGGTGTTCCACCGCCTTTTTCAGTCCTTTGCTGGACACCAGCACAGTCTTACCCACCTTGGGAGGGCCTCCGTTGGGCACGGGGGCCAGGTGGGGGTGGTGGGGCAGCGCAACGGCCCCCGAGAGGGGGAATTTGGGCTCCCGTTTGGCGGCAGCCGGACTGAGGAGGTGGTGGTGATGGTGGTGGTGGAGGAGGTGGTGGTGAGGGGAGTTGTTGTTGGCACCGAGCGGAGGCGGGGGAGGGCCCCCGCGCAGGAGGCTGGCGATGGGGAGCGGCTGCACCTTCTCGCTGTCGCTCTCCGAGCGCGAGCGCTTGCGGTGGCAGCGAGACGGGGCGCGGGGGACGACGGTGGGGGGCTGGGGGGGAGGCTGCAGCGAGGGCTGGGGGTGAGGGTGAGGCGGGCGGGGGCTGTTCTCCGGTGGGAGGAAGGGCGTGTGGCGGGAGGAGTCGGGACCCAACGGGCAGTGGGGGCCGTTGAGGCTGGCGTGCGGTACGGAGGCGGGGGGGTCACAGTCCGGCAGGGGGGGACCAGGGGGGTCCGGGTCGGGGTCGGCGGTCTCCAACGTCCTGAGCACCTCCTCCACGCTCAGCAGCAACGACCCCCCGCTGTGCTTGAGCTCTTCCCCGAACGCGGTGATTTCACACAGACCCCCGTCGCCGCCGGCCGTGACGCTCACACACACCGGCAGCTGGTCCTCGAAGACCTCCGACTTCAAAACCCCTCCTCCTCCTCCCGTTTCTATGGCGATGGGCTGCAGCGCGTCCAATTCCGCCAGCCCGTTGCAGTCGTGCAGCCCGTTGACGCCCGTCACCCGGCTCGGACTGTCCTCCACCTTGACCTCGACGACGGCCGGCGGCGGAGCCACGACCTCCGCCGGACGGACCTGGTTGGAGACGAAGGAGGAGGCTGCGCCTCCGTCGTGCGACTGGCCGTCCGACGAGTCCACGGCATCCTCTGTGGCGTCCTGCTCGCTCTCAGCCAGCGTCAGGCCCTCGTTGAGGATGGCCTGGAGGTCCGGCGAGTCGCCCGCCGCGCTGGCTATGTGCGGCGCGAGGGGCGACTGGGCGATGTACAGACACAGCTTCCTGTAACAGTGGACCAGCAGGGACAGCTGGCGGTTCTCCTGGAAGCGGGAATAGTCCTTACACCAGCTACACGACGGCTTCAGCTGCATCCTCTGACCTTTGCACCCGCGACATACGTAGTGCTGGCAGGACGAGTCTGTGGGGGCGATGGGGTCTTGGAGCAGGTTACCTGCATGAAGAGGAGGAGGAGGAGAGAGGGAGGGAGGGAGAGACATGGTGGAAAGGAGGGATAGTAAAAGTGAGAAGAGGTGAGAAGAGAGAGAAAGTGATTGAAGGACAGATGTGAGGAGAGAAACAAGGAGCGTGGGAGGAAGGGAGAGGGAAGGAGTGATGGAGGTGGAAGGGGAAGGGAGTGCAGGAAAGAAAACCAAGAGGATTTGTAAACAGGAGATGCATTATACACTTCACAGGAACGAGACAGATTACACCATGCCATGATGACATGAATGATTAATCCCCACACACACAAACACTTCCCTGACTGCTTAGTGAGGTTAGGTGCCAAGCTGAATGGTTGAGCAGACCAGACTAACTACAGGCCGCAACTAGCCGCAAGCAATACATTCCGTGCAGGTGATTATTTTAAGGGTTGTTATTGCAACTTCAATGCCAGATAGCATTATAGCAAGATTCACCTGCTACCTCTGTGTGTGTATGGCAGTGTTCATTAAAACTGTTGAGTCTCGTTAAGTTGACAGAGGGAAGACAACCCGCTCTTTGAGCGGAGCTTCCTTAGCAACGCTTGTCGCCAAGAAGAGCAGCTGCAGATGGACGGGAGGATGAAAGTCCATTCATAAGCAAAGGCACCCCACACACGCATGCAGTATCTGTTTAACAGAGCATCTGTCAGTGGTAAGGGACCTTTTCAGAAATACTGACAGCAGACATTCATAACAATATACACGTAAGAAGAATACCGACTACAGTAGTGGTTTTCAAAGTGGGGTCCAGGGCCCTTACTGCAACAGGTCTGTATGTCATTTGTGCACTCGTTATGGGGGTCCTTGAAATGTAAAATGTTTGAGAACCACTGACTACACAACTGTGCTAAAACATTCAAAACAACATGCATATTACCCGTTTTCTAACACCATGCAAACACCCACATCCTTGCTGTTTGTTTTTACTACAGGAAGTGGTGGGAAAACTGTCTGCGGTAGGCTACTGTATGTATAAGAGGAGGGACCTGGGTTTATTATTTATGTTCCAAGGACTGTACGGTAAATGTCACAGTACTGTTAATTTGTCAGTCAAAGAGTAACCAATGACATTTAGAAATAGTGTAACGTGACATTACTTCAACTGTTGAAGTAATGCCACGTTACAATTTGTTAATGTCACAAACAAAAATAAATCTGCTATGGTACTTGATGTTGAAATTTGTTAATTTATCATGAATTGCAAGTTACAAAAACATACATAAAAGGCACATTTATTGTGGAGAACTCCTGTGTTTAAGTAGGTATAACGTTCTTGCAAAGCAAGGGGGGACACACCCCCCTCACTGTGCAGTCTCTGAAAGCTGTGTGATATATATATATATATATATATATATATATATATATATATATATATATATATATATATATATATATATACACACACACACACACACACACATATATATACACACACACACATATATATATATATACACACACACACACACACACACACACACATGCCTGTCACAATTATTTGAGATAATCGCAATTATTTTGCATAATCGTCATAATCGTTTCCATGTTGAAAAATGTTAAACACATTTTCAAACGTTTCTAAAAATAGCAGAAATAGCTTCAGCTATTTCCGCTATTTTTGCATTTTCCTGAAAGTATATTATTAAATGTGTCAGTAATTTCTTGGTATATTTAAGTTATTTGTCATATCTACCCTGTGCAATTTGTGATTATGAATATGAAGCCTAGTAAAAACCAAACAAAATGTTTAAGTTGTATTCATAATGTTCAATGCCAAAAAAACACAATTGCGTTAATCGCAATTATTTGTGTGACAATTAATCGTCAACTTAAATTTGCAATGGTGACAGCCCCTAACACCAGGACACTCACCACACACAAGGCATGACAGCGACTGTCTGAAGAAGGGCAGCAGTTTGCAGAGCTCTGCCAGGGCCCGGGGGTCTCTGGGGTCACACTGGAGCACCGAGCGGCTGGCCGACACGTACAGAGAGGTCGCATTCACCGGGTTCATGTCCGTCCGGGTGGGTGGAAAGATAATACAAACCGAAACCAATCACGGTACAACAAACACTTCTGTCCAGGGGGCAGGAGAGCTGCTGTCACTGCTGCTCCTGTGCAGTCTGTATGGTGACTAGTGTCCGCCAGGGGGGAGGAAGGGGTTGTTGTTGTGGTGGTGGTCCTTGGAATGAACACAGATCATGAGGGGGGTCGCGTATAAAAGCTTCATTCCTCCCATGACCGTAAAGTCCACATGCATATTAACTGTCTGTGTTAGTTAAACTAGTCTTCTTGTTATTTAGATCACAACCAATCCATCCTCATCGCATCTCCAGCCACACATTGGCGTTAAATAATACTTAAAAAAATAACCGTAACAAATTAATGATAAAAACAATCAAAGATGTACAACAGGATGTCAGGCTGTAGAAGTGCAAACAAGAAGGCGGGAGCTCCTCCTCAGATCGGATGCATAGAAGTTAATTGATCCAAGAAGAGAAGTTAATTGATCCAAGAAGAGGGGTTCGGTTTGTTCATGCCACTGTCTAGTCTGTCGTTTTACTTAATATGATGACTAAACCATATTGCATGGTTGTGATGATGTGGAGCTCTTTCCTCTGATGTTGAGCCCTTTCCTCTGATGTGGAGCTCTCTCCTGTTACCATTAGTTAATTACTATTTACCGTTACTATTGCTGGGTCGCAGCAGCAGCGATCAATCCAGACGGGCTTTTATATTGACGCTGTGTCCACAGTGCGCTGTTCTTCGCACCATCATCCACAACAACATGCATGGTGGTCGGTGCTGTTTAAGGTTAGGATGGCCCGGCACCAGCGGCAGGCTTCATTCCACCGCGCATTCTGGCACCGCCGTAGCCCCGGTGCACTGACTGCTCCCCCCCGGCCAAGAGACACCGTAGCCCCGCGGTGCACTGCTCTGCTCCCCCCCCGGCCAGAGGCCAGACCGTAGCCCCGGTGCACTGACTGCTCCCCCGGCCAAGAGGCACCAGGCCAGACGGGCAGCCAGGCTCAGATTGTGTTGTTATTGTTCACACAGATTCATGGCGGCTTCGCTTCCTCCGACTAGTGCGAAAACAAAACACAGGCCCCCCTTCTTCAGTTCGGACTGTTGTACCGCCGGGTCCTTTACGATCGCAGAAACCCTTCGCAGGAAGAGCGAACGACGACTAAAACGCAGCTTATCCTGAGAAATAAAGAACACTTTGCCGTTTTTGTGCGGTGGGAAAAAAATAACATCCGCCGAAGGCCCGAAGCACCGGGCTGTAGTGACGACAGCAGCCCGCTCCGAGCGCCTGAGAACACGGCCAACTAAATAAATACAGGCCCCTCTGTCCACTGCTGGTCGTTCTTCCACCCGTTGGATTGACGCAGAAATAAAGCGAGTGTAGCCGAAAGCAAGTCCTCTCACGGCCTCTGGCGGAGCTCCAGTCGGTTATTGGAGAATTGGAAGCAACATGGAGATTAATGTTTGTTTGTGTACCTTCCTTGCTATGGGTTTTAGCCGAGTAGTAGTTTGAACATCTCCGGTTGTTTTCTGGAGGGGGCGCTGTTGGGCCACAATGATCTCGCGAGAACACACGTACAAACAAAGCGGTCCATTTAAAAGTTTGACAGTAAATCCGACGATGGTACCATTAATATCACATAGGCCTATACCAAAAGGAATCATATCCTTGATATCAATATTAAAGTAATATTGAAAAACATTCAAACAAATATATCTGATTATTCATTAATATATTCAGATTACACTGATTCATTTACCCACATCATGTGGGTAAAACTTTTACCCACATGATGTGGGTAAATGAATCAATCAGCATCAAGTGACGTTTTGCCCAGTTCGAGTTGTCGCTGCGCTGGTAGTTGTTGAGATAACACCGGACAGGATGATTAAACACAGTCACAGAGTCGAAGCCGAAGGGGTTATTTCTCAACAACTACCGCGCAGCGACAATCCCGCTTATTACACGGCTACTTAGTAAATAAATTGACCCAAAAGTAACAACAAAACGAAATATATGTCCTTGCTTATGATGAAAGTATTCCATAAGTGCTGGTCTATTTCTTGCTTCAAATGTTTTCAAAAACATTCTTGAGAGCAACATTGTAAAGACGTTGCTTGCATGCTTGTTTACATGGCTGTCATGTTGGATACAGCATAACATTAAACCAGAGCAGCAGGTGCTCTGAGTCTTTGATTAGACGGTGTCGGTCATTATTCAGAATTATTACACAGCTTGGTTGAATCAATGCTTCTGATTGGTCAAGTTGTATTCAACGGTGTGTTATTTCTGAATGATAGGCTCAATAACAGACCGCTGTCTCATCAAAGAGAGCACCTGCTGTGCAGCGCTGCTTGACTTTTATGCCATGTCCAACATGACAGCCATGTAAACAAACACACAATGTAATTTAACTAAACATTGCTCTCAAGAATGTTATTGAAAACATTTGAAGCGAGAAATAGACAATGCAGTAACCGAAAATTGATTCTATTTGATCAACACTTCCTTGTTTTCCGAGGCAACCATGTCTGTCCAGCGCAACACTTATATGGAATACTTTCATTACCATAAGCAACTAGCAAGGAAATACTTAGTTTTGTTGTTTTGGGTCAATTTATTAATTTATCTATTAAGTAGCTGTGTAATAAGTGGGATAATTGTCGCCGTGCTGATAGTTGTTGAGAAATAAACCCCTTCAGGATGATTACACACCATGGCTTTGCTTTGGTGTTTAATCATCCTCTTGGGTGTTATTTCTAAAATCTATGGCGTTGGCATGTGTGAATAATTCATTTGAAATATTGTGCCAGTGACTCAGATGATATTAGAGTGGGTTCATTGATTGATTGACTGACTGACTGACTGACTGACTGACTGACTGACTGACTGATGTTTTTATTGACAAAATACATGGCCATATTTGTACATATCTGTCAAAAGTATAAAACAAAAAAAAAAGCCTGAGAGATTATTTCCATTGTGGTCCTTTAAAATAATGGTATCCTTGAATCATGGAATTACAGCTTTATACAAGAGTTGATTGTGACACCCTAATGTCACAAACTCAACATGTGTGTTTAAAGCTTATTCATGATCTCATCTGTCATAATAGGGTTACAATAATGATTAAACACAGGTTCATGCTACACCAGGTTTCAATTTGTAAAAAAAATAAACAGGGGTGAGCATTTTCTTACACTTCAGCCCTTTGTGTTATTTTTTAAACAAAAACTTTTTTTTCTCTTGGTACTGTAAGTATATTTTGATGCCAATACTTTTGCACTTTTACTCAAGTATTTTTTTTTTTAAATACAGTACTTTTATTTGTGACAGAGTATTTTTTACAGTGTGGTATTGCTACATTTACTTAAAGGACGACTTCACCCATTTTCAATTTATCTTATATAATTGGTCCCCACTAATGCTCATTATAATATTCAATTTTTGTCTATTGGGTCTGTGCCTCAGAGGAAACCTGCCTACCAGTGACATCATCGATGGGGAATCCAAGCTAATATAAACTGCAGGCTTTCTATTCCTGGAAAGTTAGCTGCTATATGGAAGCCATTGTTCTAGAGTTAATAAAAAAATAAAAACCTGCCTTATCGATGATATCACTGGTAGGCAGGTTTCTGAAGTGTCCACAGCCCTCGTATGAGACACAGACGGGTAGAAAAAATGGTAGCCTACAATTTTATCATGAGCATTAGAGAGGACCATGCAATTATATGAAGATAGGTTGAAAATGGGCGAAGTCGTCCTTTAAGTAAAACATCGGATTACTTCTTCCACCACTGTTTAGAGTGCACAATGTAAAACACTTTGCTTAATTATTTTGTGCCCTCTAGTGCTTGGACTGGAATGTGTGTTTGTGTACACCAGAAATAGCCTAATTATTTTTATTTAATCCTTTATGGATGTACACATGTATTGATAAGTAAACACAACCAGGAGTTTATGAAAAGAAAACTTTATTCAACAAAGCACCGATATTTATACAAAACATATGCTCTCTGTTCCGCCTTAGAAAATGTAAAAATTTTGTATGAACATTCTTTTTTGTTTGTTTTGTGTCTGTACACTTAGAATGTAGTTTTGACTGCCCCTAAACATTTCCTCAAAATAATTCATAAACATCTTACAAAAAAAAAAAACATTATAAACAGACAAATCAAGAGACAAAAAGTGGAATAGAAAAGAAAATTAACAGTCACATTGACAAAACAACAAATGATAAATTACATTCTTAATTTTGGTCTTCTGATTTCATGTTATGTGCGGTCATGGTATAAATAAATCATTGAATTTAAATTAAATAGTCTACTGAGTACTGCTAAGGTGTGACATTATTAGATGTATGAAAACAAAAAAATAAAATAAGAACAAAGAATAAAATTGAACAATAAACAAAAACAGAAATACAGTGCATCAAAATTACTTTGGTAGCAATACTGGTTGTCTGGCTGTTCCATTGTTGGATGGAGGGGGTGTATAATTGGCCCTGGATTAAATTTCCTCTGAAAATTTAAGTAATTGTAAGAAAAAACTTCCAAGACAACCTGTAAACAAGACGTATGTCACCCTTCATAGTTGGATCACAACAGTCCTTCGACATCTGCTCAGTGGTTCTCAACTCTAATCCTTTGGGGACCCAGGACCAGAGTTTTTATGCTTTCCCTCAAAAGACCAATTTATGCTTTGAGCAACAAGTGTCGAACAACATGTCGCGTGAAGAAAGTGAGTCTAAAAATGAGTCGCGGAGGACGTCCACCGATGGTGTCACGGTGAAGACAAGATAAGCTCAGCTACCACAGAGATGCACAAGACCACATTCACTTCCTTGTTTACATTTTGTGGCGAAGCTGTCGGCGAGTCGCAGACAGTATGAATCCTCAAATCTCAGAAGGTAGTGAGACCTGTCACTCGAAACTTGTCGCTCCAAGCTTTAATTGGCCATAACAGAGTGCTACAGAGAAGACATCAACCCGGAAGCTATTACCACCATGGGGTCCCACCACAGATCCATTTTTGCATTGGGTTTTGGATAAATTAAGAAAATAAGCTCTGTCACAAACAAAGACTTATGTTTATATTAACATGTTTTGTTCAATCTCCACAAATCAACAACACACTTTTCACAATTTTTGAACCACACAGGCAATTGATACAATAAAACATTTAAAAAAGCACGGCTTCAAAATCCATAGTTAACATTTACTGATGTAATTTTAGAACAAAGTAGAATGGTAAACCAGTCTGATTCAACATGTTCTGAACAATGACTAATTGAAATACTATTTTCTAATTGAATTGTCTTAGTCCACGCCTACACTAGTTTATTTTCATTTAAAAATGAAAATGCATTAGCATAGTCTACAAGCCCAGAGTTGAGAACCACTAGTGCAGCTGAAAAAGCATTGGACAACATGTCTGACATGACATATCCTTTCAAAGAACATGGAGTCTTGGTCTTGAATCAACACGATGCATATTTACACCTTTCCCAAGTGACTTACATCAAAGTCTCATAGCTGCCCTACACAGCGAAAGTGGAGCAACATTCAGACAAGTTCAAAGTCTAGTGTCCCAACATATTCTCACTCTCAAGTCGTACTATAGTGACGAATTGTTGCAAAATCTGACCATGCATCATCACCCGTTTGACGAGATGGGAATCACCCTGTCTTGTGCCATTTTTTCATTGTCCCACAAACACTCCGCCCACGATGTGGAAGAGCTGTTCTCACTCCCAACTCACAATAGGTTGACGCGTCCGCTAAAAACATTTAGGGAGGGAGGTGCCCTGTCAGAAGCGGACTTGAGCCCTGTGAGGCATGATCAAATTCTGTCCCAAACCCCTCACCCTTTTGACACGAGGGGTGTGAGAATGTGTTGTGTGTCCTGACAAAAGCACAGTTTTTTACAGTTAGGTAGAATGTTAAAGTACAATCTGTTTGTATTAAAGCTAAACCTTAGCTCTGACCTTTGACTTTTTTTGAAACATACAGGACGCAATCACAGCTTTTTTGACTGTGTAGAGCAGTGATTCTCGACTTTTGGTCCAGGGACCACCCAGCGGTCAAAATGGACCCTTATGTGTCTGTAACTCTCAAGAGTTAAATTAACACTGATGATTTCACAGTGTAGATAAGGGTCCCAGAGATAAAAAAGAAAAAAGAAAAAAGAAAGTTATATCAAACTGGGTCTTTGAAACTAAAAAGGCTGAGAATCAACTTAATTATTACTCAAACCCCAATCTACACTGAAAAAAAGATCAATGCTTATTTATCTACAAGTTAAAGACCCGTAAGGGTCCATTTGGACCCCTGGTGGTCCACAGACCCTATGTTGAGAACCAATGGTGTAGAGCAGAAACAGAACACTGTTTCTGTGTTGTGTTTTTCTAGTTCTGGGGGGCGGTGGTTGTTTTCTACAAGTTTTTATGGGTTTCGATACAGAGGACGATGAACTGGTTGGAACAGCTGCGCGTCTGTTGGCCCAGGAGCTGTCCGGAGGTGAGGCTGGACGCCAGGCCCGTGATGGACACGTGGTCGTTCCTCCACGCCTCACAGTGGCGGTCCAACACGCGTAGACCTCTGCTGCTGGAGCCGTGCCACATAGTCTTCTGGGGCCTGTGGAGAAAACACACGGTCAATGAATGTCATGATAGAGGAGTGGATGAATGGACAACTGGGTAGACACTAGACAGTAGGGCTGGGCAATTAACCGAAAATATATCGAAACCGACATTCAGAACCAATAACCGACCTAATCTTGCTCATGTACATTCATCGAATAATCTAGAAGCAGTATTTTTTTGGTGTGATAATTCCTTTAACTTTCTTATATAGTGCATCAACGAACGAAAACGAAAACAACAAGCGACTAAATTGATTGATTAGTCTGATTAACCACATGTACCACCTGTATTATATGTTGTTGTACTATCATGGTTAGCGGATCTACAAGCTCACAACATATCGCGTGAGCTTGTAGATTGGGTATTTTCACCATTTCTTTTTACAATCTTTAATTAATCATAAATAATCAAAGAAAAAGTTTGAAACAACTGTGATATTGATTTTAAGTCCAGCCCTAGTAGACAGACAGACAAATAGACAGACAGGTAATCATTAATCATTAATCATTAATCATTAATCATTAATCATTAATCATTAATCATTAATCATTAATCATTAATCATTAATCATTAATCATTCATCATTAATCATTCAATTTAAAATGACCGCCGTGTGAATAATGGTCATAATGAGAGACAGGCTCAATGAAAGCCAGAAAAATAAACAGACCAGAAGGGGTCTGCTAGTACGTCCCGGCCATCGAACGAATAGATGGGGATCCTGGCGTTGATGGGCGCTCCCACGCCGTTGAACAACTCCTGCCAGTTCCTGAACATCACGTCGCCCTGGCAACACAAACAATCACAGACACAGGGTTAAAACATACACACAGTTGTTGGGTGTGTTAAAACAGCAGTTCACCCATCTGACCACCTAACACGGCAGCCAGCGTGTTCATTTTAATGATCTATCAATCGATCGAGTTCTGGCTTGGATCAATGGAACTACAGTAACATAGTGTACTACTAAGTTCCTATTTATCGGTATCACGATGAAAAAAAAAAAAATTAAAGAAAAAATATATCATGACTTTCTTTTCAAATAATGTTTTAATATTGTGTAATGATATATTATCATTCAAAATCTTAGTGTTTTGTCAATTATTTTGGGGCCCACTTGCAATATCCTCACAGCCCACAGGCTGGGAGTAGCTGTGTTAAAGAGAGTTGTCCCAATATCCCAATAGTCATTTATTATAAATGACTATTGGGATATCACTACAATAAAAGACTGGAAATAACAAGATGACCTCTACACAACCGTAGAAACATAAAATATATAAAATGTAAAAATGATAAAAATGTCCTTGTATAGAAAAAAGTCAACCAGGTGCTCAAAGGAGATAAAACGTAAAAACAATTAGACTGATGGTGCTTCTAAGATCAACGGGAATGAAGAGATTCGAGCACTCAATAAAGAGGTGGAGAGGATGTCGAGTTAAAAACAGCTTTAAAAAATGTTTCGACATTTGGCGGATTTTGTTAGTTTCTTTTCTGTTTTTGGTTACTTTATTTCGGTTTTAGGGTTAGGCTTATGTTAAGGTTATGTTATTTAATTCTTATAAAAATAAAAAATAAAAAAAACGTTTTTTATTTTGTTTTGTTTTTGCCCCCATTGGCTGGTGCCCCAGGGCACTCGCCCCCTACGGCCTATGGGTAATCCGGCCCTGGGGTTTGGACTGGTTCAGCAGCGGTATGTCAGAATTAATCTGTTCCTTCATACTCCATTACTCAACTCACACATGACTCAGCAACATTACAAATCAAGAAAACAAACAAACAAAAATCAGTCAAAGAGGTTAAATTTAAAAAGGCCAATCTCCCCCCCCCCTTACCCTGAGGTTGGTGACGGGCAGCGTGCTGCGGAAGCCAGGGTAGACCACGTGGACCAAGTCTTGTCTGTGGGAGGAGATGAAGGCGCGGTAGTTAGGCTGCAGGCCCATGGCCTTGGCCTGCTCGTAACACATGCGGTCGGCGGTGTCCAGGCCCACCATGTCCCCGGAGTGGGGCTGGTTGAGGGCCACCAGGTTCAGCTGTGAGGAAACAGAACAAGGCTGGTGTCACACAGTGTTGACGGAACAACCACCCTTTAGTAATTTCTCGCTTTTACATCACTGGTTCACAAAGCGGGTTCTGAGGGGGGGGGGGGGGCAGGTTGCAGGGGCTCCCCAGCAAAATGAAGGAAGAGTTTAAACACTTAAGCCTTATTTGAGCTTTTGGCTATTCGAAAATAGCCGATGTACAAGCTCAGAACATGTGGCATAGCGACACATTGTGAGCTTGTATATCGGCTATAACTTTCTTTCTTAAGTCCTCTTTTATGAGGCACAAAATCTTTTCAAATGGGGGGTCTGTGACCAAATACACATACATTTGGGGGTTCTTGGCATGAAAATGTTTGAGAGCCACGTGGCTTATAAGATGAGACAGGTAAGAGATATAATAGTAGAATGAAGGAATGAGATGACACATCAAGATCCAGAAGTATTGTGCAGCATGAAAGGAAGGCAGATGAGCAAAGTCACAGTGTTTTGGGACTCACCCTGTCTTTAACTGAAGGTATTCTTTCCATTACGGCACCTCTTGTGTGTTGTGCCGGTCGAGGCTGAACATGTACAATAGAAAAATTCAATTCAAACTTCGGCTGTGAATCAACATGAACAGTGAACAAAATAGACATTTTATTTGGCTGCAGGTTGAAATACAAATAAAAGTGCCATCAGTTTATCAAGGTTTGGAAACAGTTCTACATTAATCTATTTGGGGAATTAAGTTGCGTTTATCCATTATATGAACATGTACAATACCTCGTCTTGTGGAATGATGTTATTTGGGAGGTAGATCAGATTGCCAAGCTGTGGAAATAAACACAAAGCAGGAACATTAAAATGTTATCACATGCGTGTCTGTTACCTTGTTTGTACTTAATCAAAGACAGAAATTCATATAATATATTAATATATATATATGTTTTTAAAATATATAGACTGACTGACCAAACTGATCTTGTTAAAGCTGGTAGTATAAAGACATACATTACCAGTTATCATCATTAGCTAATACCCCAGTCATAATACATTTTGGTACATACTGTAGTGTCCTGGCACTTAAGCTGGCAGCATACATACAAAACAAGTCCATTTGATTTCTTTCTGAAACCAAACCATTTCTCTATGGACACAATTATTTTATAGTCAATGCGACTCCACTTTGAGTGCTGAACGTTAAACCCAGCCCACTGTATACCGTACTGGAATGGTGATTGTGGATCTGATTGTGGTGCTGTGATGTTTAGCTAGTTTGAAAAAATTGTGAAGGTTGCAAGAAACGCTGAAAAGAGCAAAGCAAATAGTTTTCTTTAAGATTATGTCATTTTATTCGTATGACCTCGCCAAACTTTGTTTTCCGCAAGAAGTATGCTGCAGCTTTTAGTCACTGACAGCAGCTGTCAGTGTATTCCCATTAGAAGTACAAATTCACCCAGTAGCAATGTGTATGGTCAGCCTTCAACTCTGATGAAGGCCATATGCCCGGAATGTGTAGGTTTCTGAATAAAGTAGTTTTTCTGCATTCCTGTAAGTGTTGCTGAAATTCCTTTCCTCCAGTGCATTACTACATACCTGGATCTCTTTCCATCCCTGAGGAACCTTGATGAACAACGTTGCTGTTCCGGAGACAAAGGTCAGAGTCCCGTCTGCGTCCCTGAGCGTGTGTTGCATCATGCTTTCCTTGGTCGAGAACGTCCGCAGCTAAAAGACAACAAGAGACGGTTTACATAAGCCAGCACTTATAGAACACTCACTATTATCTAATATCCCATCACTACATGACTGAAAAGAACAGACAATATTGTTTATTTAATAATAATATCCTTCTATAGATTCACAAAATCTCTGAGTGTGTGCATAGCTGTGAGTGTATCAGTCCTTTACACATCTCGAGAACCGCCCGACCGATCAACTTCAAACTCTGCATGTGTATCGCAGAGGACACGAGGGCATATGGCGCCCTGCGTGAAGTCGGTTCGGATCGGTGGTTTCGTCAAAGCAGCTGTTTGAAGATGTTATGGTAATGTTCATCTCTACAATCTACCGTATATGTGAATCAGACTTGATTGCAAATGCATTTTTTTCCCCATTCTGTTTCTACCTTATTTTTGGATATTTTCTTAGTCCTGATTGACTTGTGGGCAGAATATGTCTACCTATGGAGATCAGAGGCAGGTTCACTTACACCAGCAGAGTTGCCAGCAGGTCCAGGGGGTCCAACAGGTCCAGGAGGTCCAGCAATGTTCACAGCTGTCAAACAAAAACAACACCACCACATCTGTAGATTATGGATTGACTTGACTGAAAATAGCTGATCTACAGGTCGGGAGCCTATAGATTATTTTTGGTATGCAACACAGGCGAGCAACTAAGTTATTCTTTCTTATTCGCCTTTTAAATTGTGCCACAATAATCTTTCCACTTTAATGCAGGGCTGAATACCTGAGCCGTATCTGGACGGAGGTCCGGGTGGGCCGGGTGGTCCAGGAGTGCCAGGAGTACCTGATCTGCCGTAGCCTGGGACCCCTGGGGAGCCAGGTACCCCGGGATGGCCAGGGGACCCCAGCACAGAGTCTCCTTTAGGTCCCTGAAACAGAGTTCAAATGTTAGCTTTTATATTGATTGTCTGCACCTGTGTGGATAGGAACCCCCTCGAGGAACCCTGGGGGTCCCCGGACCACACTTTGAGAACCGCTGAGCTGCAGCAGTGTGTGATCAAATGACCTCAAGTACAAGTGGGTCTCAAACTATAAAGATGCGTTCCAGATATTCTGTAAAGAGTGCATGTGTTCTGCCCCCAAGTTACAGGTTCCTTCAATTTACATGTAACAGCAGTCAAACTTATAGTAACCCTGATGAAGGCAGATTAGCTGCCGAAATATCATTTTCTTCTTCTTCTTATTCTTCTTCTTCATAATAATAATAATAATGATAATAATGTGGACCTTAAGTGATATTTCTTTGTTGAAATAAGTGTTAAATTGCTCTATATTCTGATGGTAAGCATTGCAATAGAGTGCCTCTCCAGCTCTTTAGTAAACATACCAACTTCATCCATCATAGCCTACAGGATAAACAAGTGAAACTGGAAGACACAAAGAAATGAGCAGACACATTTTTAACTGGAACACTATCAATTTAAAGCTGATAAATGGGTACTGATTGGATGAAATTGCAACCCAGGGCAGTTACGGGTAGTGTCTTGTTCATGGACACCTCGACACATGGCCGGGTAGGGAACTTGGGACCTTCTGTTTCCCAGGCGGCCTCTCTACCCATTCAGCTATGGCCGCCCCCTTTAATGTCCCAATAATTAAATTCTTGCAGGAATGTGTGGAGCTAGGGATGTGCGGCTACTTCTATTTTGATTAAATGTGACTCACCACTGGCCCTGGTCGCCCAGGGATACCTGGATGCCCCGGTAACGCAGCTTCCCCCTTCGCTCCCTTCTCCCCCTGTTGCCCATTCTCCCCCTGTTGGCACACACACACACACACACACACACACACACACGCACACGCACACACACATTTTTGTTTTACATCAAGCACATGGGTCATATAGCAAAATAAACAAATAGAAATGTTAAAATGTTTGAAATGATCTTTTTTTCAGACTTACCGAACTACCACTGGCAGCATCAAAGGGACCCGCATTATCTAACAGGAGACAAAGCAAATTATTTATAATATAATAATTAAAATAATAACCAATGATGATCAAACTCCTCCCCCCTGCTTCCCCACATACATCATCATGTCCATTGAACAGTGGTGGACAGTAAAAAAGTACACATACGTGAGTATTGTACTTAAATAACTTTTTTCAAGTAACTGTACTTAATTTAGTTTTTTACTCCACTAGATATTTCTAAAATAAATGTATACTTGTTACTTTTTACTTGTTATTACTTGTTACTTTTTAGCACGTAGCTTTGAAGTCAGTTGTTGAATTTATTTTTCTTTTCTATGCTGTGTTCCCAGTGGTGTAATGTACTTAAGTAAAAAAAAAAAACACACTAACCACTTCAGCCCTATATACATTCCGGTCATTTGAAAATAGCAGATCTACAAGCTCACAATGTGAGCATTGTGAGCTTGTAGATTGGCTATTTTCAAAAGAGTTTTAATGCATTTTGAACTTGTGAAATGGGACATTCTGCACAATGAGTACTTTAACTTTTGGTATTTTAAGTATATTTTGATGCCGAAACCTTTGCACTTTTACTCAAGTACATTTTGAATAGGGGACTCCTACTTATAGTATATCTACATTGCAGTACTGATACTTTTACTTAAGTAAAACATGTGAGTACTTCTTCCATCACTGTGCGTTCCTCACAGGAGGAAACCAGGAAACCAATCTCAGTACCTGCTCTCAACAAAAGATGTATTAAAGCACTCAACCGAAATGACTCACAGGCAGTCGGTGTAATGTCGACGGACGCATACGCCATTTTCAGCTCGAGATGTGGACAATTCTACATATTATCAGCAATCACCTTGTCGCTCAAGTTAAATACAGCCCTATACTACAGCACCTCTGCCTGTGAAAGGCTATTTTGTGTTGCTGCTGGATTGATCTTCAGCCCAAGAAGGTGACTAATTCATTCACTCATATTTGAAAACAGCTTGCCTTCTACTGAAGTTAACCCATTCAATTCGGGAACGCATCTATGTCATTTTAGATTTCTTTAGCTATTCAAAAATAGCTCATAGTGCGGCACTATGAGCTTGTAGATCTGCTATTTTTTTTTTATCTTGGAAAATGTATGCAAATCTTTGAATATATATATTTTCAAAGCAAACATTTGTAACTCAAATATTTGCTTCTGTGGGTCCCTGGAACAAAACATTTTGAAATCGGGGTCCGCGGTCAAATGCATACCTAAAAATGTCTCCAAAAAGGACCCCCAAAATTATATGTATTTGGCCGCAGACCCCCATCTCAAAACATGTTGTTCCAGGGACCCCCCAGAAGCACAGATTGGAGTTAAAAATGTTCAAAACTTTTTCTGTGTGTTCAAATTTTCGACGATAAAAAGAAAAAAAGAAGATCTGCAAGCTCATATCGCGGCACTCTGTGCCACTCTATGAGCTTGTATATCTGCTATTTTTGAATAGCCAAAGAAATCTTAAAATGACACAGATGCGTTCCCGGTCTTGATGGATTAAATAAGGTCTTGTTCCAAATTTGACCAGGCTGAGAATTCTCATCTGTCACCATTAGAGGCCTGTTTTACATGATTTGAGATGGACAATGCAGTAAAAGTCATTCCCATTCAATTGTTCACATTGAACGCAGAAGTACACTTCTTTTCACCTTTCAACACACACACGCACGCACACACGCACACGCACACGCACACACACACACACACACACACACACACACACACACACACACACACACACACCAACCTGTGGGAATCGCTGGCCTAAAATGTAAAAGCGTTGACTTACTTGGTGGAGCAGGTAATCCGGGCAGACCTCTCTCTCCCCTATCTCCCTTAGAACCCGTCTGACAGTTCCCTGAGGAGGAATTAAGCAACTTGTCCTTCACAATCCACTTCATAATACATACTATGGAAGACAATTGTATTTACTATTGTTATATTATTTTATATTTACAAAATTATGTTTATAACCTATATTGAATTTTAAAGCGCTACATGGTAGAACACCAGATGTTGGTGCAGGCAGGGTTTGCAACTCCAGGTGAGATTTTAGCCCCAAAAAGTTGAAATATGGAGATACAAGGTTTCTGCCCGACAGCAAGTAATGTGAAATCATATTTGCTAGACTGCCAGGTAATTTGCTGTGCACCTTCATGCTCCATAGATAAACCCTACTGGTGTTGGTGACACCATTGTCTTTCCTATAGCGGCCACATATAGGCCGAAAATGACCAATTGCCATTACCATTATCATGACATTAGCTGAGCTCATTCATGCTTCCTGGAAGATGCACCCTAATAAGGTTGGTCGCCCCAAGGCCTTCTATCTAACACCACCCACAGGCTAAAATAATCATATGCACACTGTATCTGAAAATCTAGGTAGATTGACATCAAATTTGGAACAACAATGTAAATATAAATGTACTTCAAAATGAAAGATGAAACATGAGAAGCAAAGCCTCACGACCCAAGACACAGCTAGGGCAAAAGCAACCTACCAGTTTCAATGGTTCCATTGGGGGTCAGCTGTGCAAATAGAAAGAAACACACATTAAAGGACGTTCAAAATTAAAACGAAAAACCTGCAGTTAAGTGAAAGCACATCAATCTCTATCTGTATGTTTCAGGCAAACGATTGCAGTGAAAATGAACCTACAGTGTATGAATAATAACAGCGCTAACATAATTTAGCATTCTAGGAGAAAAGGTAAGACTGTCACCATTTTCGAAAATAACCAATCTACAAGCTCACAAACGTGTCACATCGTCGAGGCACATTATGAGCTTGTAGATCGACATTTGAACTTAGTTTGTAAATCAATGTTAAGTAAAACACAATGAAATTGGAAAACCTCACAAACAAATGACAGCACAATAAAGCATGTCAGTGTGTTGCGTTAGCTCAAATCAAGTCCCTGCAAGCTGATTTTCATACCACAACAAAATGAATGGAAAAACTTTGGCTTCCTCGATGACCAAACAAACCACTGTATGTTTTGGAAACTGGTCGGCAGTAAAGTCAAGTACACACAGTGAATCACAGTCAATAAGATAAACATGCCAGACCACTGGCCATTTAAGGCCATTTAAGGCCACACCAAACTACATTTCGTCATGAACAATAGTCTGCAGTCTTGGGGTCGTTCAGTGTGTGACACGGTCAAGGACATCCATCTGCGAGCTGATCCATGGAGTACAAGCCTCTAAAGCTGCACAATATATTGAAGATGTATCGTCTTCGCAAATTCGCAAAAAAAAAAAGAATGATGGGAGACTCTGGAACTGCACCTTAGTTAGTTAAATCTAAATGGAGATATACCACCATTTGGAAAGCATCACCTCACCGACCCTTACAAATTTAAGCCTGTAGAACATTTTCGGGGGAAAAAATGTTTTTAATGGATTTAAAGGATTAACTCTTGCCTGGACAAAATTTGCTTTTAGGGCGGCCAAGTGGTGCAGGGGTAAAGTTCCTGCCCACCACCACGGAGACAAGGGTTTGATTCCTCCGCGGAATCTCCTAATTGGCCAAGAGCTCCAATGAATAGAACTGGGCATGTTCGCGAGAGGGAAGCCCAGGGGGTTGGCGTTTGCTCTCTCTACACTAACGACTCCTACAAGTTGGTTGGGACGCCTGTTCAGCGGGGAGTGAAATTTGGAGGGATAGCGTGTTTCTCTGCATGCATTACGTCCTCCCAGTGAAACTCGACACCCTCCCTCCCCAGGCCAAAGGCAGGCAATACTGCAATATACTGTACATATCGCAAAAGCAATATACATATCGCAAAAGCAATAGGCTAGCAAAGCTAAGGCAGAAAGACATTCAGACTGTATACTTCAGTATTTGTTTAGTTATCACGAGTCATATGATCATCTCAATATTCAACAATGTTATTGCATATCGCATGTTTTTGTAATATCATGCAGCCCTATAGGTTATAAGCTTCCCAGGAAGCTCTGTCAGTGTTTAAAAGTTAGCGGTCATTGTGCCGCTGGCTGACATACACAGTCTGAAAGCACATGCAAGATTTGCAAGTTACATTTCAAAGTCTGACGTGTAAGAACCCCAAAATCGCACAGTCACACACCTTTAAATTAATGAAGATTGACAACAGAAAATAAGCACGGAGGCTCAATATCTCCATCCTGTATTAAGAATGGATCCATCTTCATAAAGACTCTAATACCTTCTATAGTATGGATGGTATGAGTATAGATTCTATAACAAACAGTATCAACCATGTTTTGTGAATGTGAATGTGAGTTGTGTATGCCTAACGGATGTGAAAGAACATCTTCTGTAATAGTGGAGTGAGCACAGGGCAGGCTGTATAAAAGGCTGACAGAAGATGAATCCATTATTCTACAAGTGCATCTCTCACTGCGTTGGTCACTTACGGTCTTCTTGCAGAATGGTCTGGGAGGGATGGGGTACACGGTCTGCACAGGACACACAACAGAGAAAGAGACAGTGAGAATTACATCACTTTGATATAGACAAGTGGTTCTTTTTAATTTCAAGGACCCCCATATCCCCCATAACTCTGAGAGTGTACAAATGGAACCAAATGGACCCTTAGGGAACTGCAAGAGTCCATCTAGAACCCTCTCAAGGAATCACATACTGTACATAGAATGCAGAGAGACAGAGAGACTACTAAACAATATACTCAAAATAACAATCTGTACATTGAAAGTAAACAATGAACCTACTGTAGCATCTGTTTAAATAAAATTTGATCTAAATTACATTCTTAACATCGTGGTCAAGAAAAACAAGTACAGGAAAGGATGGATGCGGGGAGAATAGAGAGAGGGGTGGATGGAGAGAAGGAGGGGTGAATGGTACTCTTTAAAGGGTGTGTGTGGATGGCGGAAGGGAGATATGGCGTAAAAAATGAATGCAAAGAGGGAAGCATAAAAAGCACACAAATGAGAATAATGTGTGTCTACGTGTGCATGTGTTATACTTACTCCTTTGGGACAGTTCAACATTCCTGGGCGACCTGGGGGACCAGGTGGGCCAGGGCGACCCTGAAAAGAGAGAGAGAGAGAGAGAGAGAGAGAGAGAATTAAAGATAGAAAAATATATAACTTAAAGAAACGAAATAAGTGTGTCAAAAAGTGGGTCACAAGGACGGGGCTGTAGTTGACAGTGTGTGACCAGCACATATTCCCTCCAGTTTGATTGCAGTTGGAGACCTGTGTTGCTCTGCCCTCAGCTTCCTGTCTTTCTACTATTCTATCTAAAGAAACAAAAGACTGCTTCTATTTGGAACCAGGTTGATTTCTTTCCACCACAAATAAAAGGCTCCTATATGAAAGAGGCATCAAACTATATGAATAGTTTGATGCGAAACATTCACAGATGCATTTTCAGATGGTTTCTTGCAGTGGTTTCCGAGCTTTTCTGAATAAAAAAAAAATCCCGAAAGCGTTCGCGGCCCATGTGCATTTTCAGAGCAAGTTTATCAATCAATCGATTGTGTTCCATCCGGCTTGGGTCAATAGAACTAACAGTATACTTTAAGTTCCTATGTATCGGTATCACGAGGAAAACTCCCCTTTTCGAGCTTTTAAAGAAAAAACACATTAACATATTTGTTTTAATGTTCATGTTTTTGCCATCATTAGAATCTTAGTGTTTTGCCAATTATTTCAGGGCCCACTAGCAATATCATAATGGCCCACAGGTTGGGAATCGCTGGTTTAGGCCAGTGGTTCTCAACCAGTGGTCCGGGGACCACCAGTGGTCCTTGAGGGGGTTCCAGGTGGTCCCCAGTTCAATGATGGAGAGTTGGTAACCAAATGTTGGTTTCATTTTACGCTCTCAAGAGTTAAACTATTGTCAAACATCTGCATTACTTAATTAAATAATTGTTATTTTGATCAACATTTGCCTGTTATCTCTCCTATTGGTACCAACATCCAATACATGGTCCACGGACAAGTTTTTTTTGTCCGTGGCTCAAATGACGAATAAATAATGGACCTTAATATGAAAAAGGGTTGAAAACCACTGGTTTAGGCTGACGACTCACCGGCAGGCCTGGGGCTTGTCCCTTTTCTCCTTTAGGTCCCAGTTGACCTGGCCGACCCTGTTCAAAGACAAGAGACGTCAGACAAAAAGCATCACTGTGTAAAAACACTGGCTGTACTACTTGTTTCTTCCCAAGTGCATCTATCGACTGACTAAAGATTATTGTCTTGTCTTGCCTTATATTGCTATTGCACTAAAAGTGTGTCCCTGTTGCCCTGTGCCAATGCATATTTATGTCCACTGTGTTCTACATGTCAGTCATGTGTGTGGTACGTCCTGTACCATCATAACCAGGACTAATTTGGTGCATTTATTGTATTTGGTGAATAAAAGTGATCCTTCTGGATCCCTGCAACAGCCAGTTTAATTTGTTTCTCACCCATTGGGTGACACGGCAGTCCCATACTGTACCATGAGTGAAAGCTTGAATGCTCAAAAACCATGCAACAGACTATGTCTATCCATAAACAGCACATGTCCAGTTGAAATGCCATTGGGCTTGACACTGGAGGCCAATGTGCTCGCCAAAAATGTAAATGAAGCTGTAATCGTCATCTTGGTGCCTGTTGCAACAGGAACAGTTTGTATTTTAAAATGTGTGTTTATTGTGTGACTAGTGCTTACTGGACGGCCAGGAAAGCCAAATTCCCCCTTCGATCCAGATGGTCCGATAGGTCCCTGTTAGAAACAGACAGTGATTACTTTGCCTTAAGTGTAGACCAAATGTACCAGCAAGTTTTCATCCCAAGAAATAACTAAAGTATAACTAATAAATGAACTGTTTAGTCACTCTAGTTTCAAAGGATTGTGTTGGCGTATGAAATATTGAAAATGTAAAAAAAAGTAAAAACTGATAAAGAAAGACTTACCAGAGGACCTGGAGGTCCAAGTACACCAGCGTCTCCCTGCAGACAGAACACAATGAGCAAGTTATTTATTTATTTCGCTCTACAAAATCAGATGGCACAGGAGGTTGAGTGGCCACCAAAATTGCTGTTTTCAAAGTTCTGTTCATTTCCCCTGTTTGAGCGGAATCAATCCAAAATCAACTAAAAGCCTTTCACAGGACGGAGAGGCAGGTAGTCCTATGATTAACTTGAGTGACAGATTGATCACAGCTAGGTAAATGTAAAAGGTCAATCGCATTTTTTTTAAAGAAAAAAGATCAACAGCTGACTTCAAAGCAATGCCAAAAAGTAACGAGTAACGACAACCTTCATAGAAGTCATCATAAGTAAAACATTAAAATAAAAACGAATAATCAAGTAAGATCCTTGAAAAATTGACTTCTGTGCAGTACTCAAGTAAATCTACTTCATTACTGTGTCCACCTCTGGTGTTCATACATCCATTTGTAACTCTGTGAGTATATAAATGTAACCAAATGGACCCTGTGTCTTACATCATAATATAAATACAATTATAACAAACCAAACCATGAAAATCGGTTGGTTCAGTGAGTTCAGTGAGTTATGATGGTTTTAATAGTGGAGAAACCTCCTGCTTCAGCAGAAATAACATGGGTCAAACATGCATTGATTAGGAGGCACGGCTTCCACTCCAAATATGGCGGCCGTGAAACGATGACGCATTGCTCCAATGAACAGCAGCGGCCAATGAGGTATCTATGTTTATATATCTACTGTATAAGCACTGTGAGGGGAAATTGAAACAGGAAGTAGAGAGGATTGTAACCTTGCTTCCTTGAGGTCCCATTGGTCCTTCAAGGCCTGACATCACTGATCCATCTCCTGCGATGACAAGGCCTGGCTCCCCTCTTTCACCCTGCGCGCACACGCACACGCACACACACACACACACACACACACACACACACACACACACACACACACACACACACACACACACACACACACACACACACACACACACATTTAAATTAACAAAGTGTCGAACGGACGGACGAACGGACGGACGGACGAACGGACGGACGAACCACAGATACAAGGTAAGAAAACACACTGACCTTTAACCCCGGAGGTCCCTGGACGCCTGGCAACCCAATGTCCCCCTTTGGCCCCTGCAAAATATTCAGTATCGACACACATGTCACTGATCTACTTGTGTAGACTTTACTACTGTACATACTCAAAGTATCTCTACTTGGAATACATTGACAATGTACATAGTTTTGAGAACATGCTTAACTGTGGTGAATTAATAACGAATATAAATCATGATAAAGAAATTAAGTCTTTGGCAGATACTCACTGTTGGTCCCTGAGGTTCAAAAATCCCCTCAATCCCTGAGAAATTGAATGCACCATCTGTGTCGTTAAGCAGGAGCTGAACAGGCAGAGGAAGGAAAGTGTCATCATTATTAACACACAGTTAATATCATGTGTCAAAACTGATTGAATTCAATAAAATAATTTTGTCAGGTTAAATGTTCTGGTCATGTGTATTGAAGATTTTCTCCCCCTCCTTTTTTCATTTTCCTTAATGACTTCTGCACTTTTGGTAGCTTTATCTCAACATCTTTATTTCATTTCTGTCCATTTTCCTTCTATTTGGCTTTTTCAGTTTTCGGTGAAAACCAATTCTAATAACTTCAGTTTTAAACCAAGTACATGAACATGTTAGTCTTTACTTCTCTATTTTTGCTTTGTCAAATAAATGAGAGTGAAATGAATGACGCCAAAGCCAGGCGACTTGATTGATGAGGTTTCGACCAATCACATTGCTGGATTGCTGATATTTATGAGCGCTGAAGCTAAACGTACCCACCCATCCATTCCCTTCCTGTCAACTACTTCGAGTGGCCTAGCTTTGCGTTAGCCTTAGATTTTAGTCGTATTTTATACTTTGGCTATTCACAAATAGCAGATCTACAAGCTCATAGCGCAGCACCGAGAGCAGCGCTACGAGCTTGTACAGTATATCTGCTATTTTTGAAAAATCGTGAAAATGTGTGCAAATCCTTGAATATATATATTTCTTTACTCAAATCTTTGCTTCTGGGGGGGGGGGTCCCTGGAACAAAACATTTTGAGATGTGGGGGCCACACTTCGAGTGGCCAAAGCATTTTCAGATCCATGAGCTCTCAAATCTACACCTGTCAGTTTAAAACAATTGTCACTGATAAATAAATAAAAACATTTCACAAACACGATAATTATGCTTAATGTGGCATCACGCTGTTGAAGTGGCTGCGGCCAAATGTTATACTTACATCCTGGAGGTTGATGATGGCTCCTGGAGGTCCGGGGGGCCCAGCAGAGCCGGGGACACCGACGCCATCTCGCCCTGGAGATCCCTGCCACACAGAAGATCGTTCAACAACACGTTCAACATTGAACTCAAAATCTACCCACATGTACAGTATCTACATGTAAATCTAACATCGAGTCAAGTTCCTAGTAGAGTAGGTTTATAAAATGTTTATAGTTTATAATAATGATCCATTGGCTACTACAATTGGTTGTGTAAAGGCCATGATGAGGTAAAACTACAGTGGTGTGAACTGCAGAGCGTCTGAATTCAGAGACAATGAAAATTAACCACTTCAAATCAAAAACATTTTTAGTAACGTTAACATTGATTTTACCTTTTGTCCTGCATCACCTTTGTCCCCCTTCGATCCCTGTGGAGATGACACATAAAAACAAGCAAATATTAACATGTAAACAAAACATTTGACTGTACATAAGACTATCGTTGCCTCTCGTAAAGCTCGAAAGCTCATTTATCAAATTTGGATAGTAGCTTTACTTCTATTCTTCCATCCATGTGATTAATTTTTTACACTGAAACATTCTTTATGCATCTAGTTTTCGATTATCCGATTATTTCGTTTATTCACCTATGATTTTCTTCATTCGTTAGTGTCTATCTATCCATCCTCTCATCCATCCATCCCTCCATCCGTCCACTTACCCCTGACCCTCGGAGTCCATCCAGCCCAGGAAACCCTGGTGGTCCTGTAGCACCTGGCTCCCCCTACAGGAAGCAAGCAGAAATTACAACAAGTTACATCTCAAATACACAGACCGCTCAGAAATCTATGCTGAGAAAGACGGGAAGAGAAACAGGACAGAGAGAAAGTGTTAATTTCATCGACTCAAACTATGCCCAAATCTTTTCGTAAACTGCCTTTTTTCACTGACGAAAACTAAATTAAAACTAAATTAAAACTAAGCTATAATGACCAAAACTATGACTAAATATATTGTCAGTTTTGTCAACAAATATAAACTAGACTCAAATGTTAGGGAGGGACTAGCGGAGAAGAGATCCAGTAGAACTAAGACAAGTCATTTTATGTTTGGCTATGAGCTTGTAGATCGCTATTTTCGGCATACAGCTAAGTATAAATCAGGCATTACGACGACATCAACGCCTGCCAACATAACATTTTGTTGACTAAATCAACTGTAGATTTAGTTGAGATTTAGTTTAAAATCTTATGGTATTTAGTCAACAAAAACTAGACTAAAATATGACTAAAACTAAATGGAATTTTATTCAAAAGGCTATGAATAAAACGAGAGAGAGAGAGAGAGAGAGAGAGAGAGAGAGAGAGAGAGAGAGAGAGAGAGAGAGAGAGAGAGAGAGAGAGAGAGAGAGAGGCACAGACAGACAGACAGACAGACAGACAGACAGACAGACAGACAGGAGAGAGAGGGGAGAGAGGGAAGGAAAGAGCGAGGAACAAGAGACCCCTGATTTATACTTGGTTGCGTGCCGGTGTTGCTCACCAAAAATAGCAGATGTACAAGATCACAACGTGCAGTGATGGACAAAGTACTCAACCCCAGTACTTGAGTCAATGTACAGATATTCATGGTCAAATGTTACTCAACGCAACTCGAATTTGCCACAACAAGTCATACTGCAACGCATTGTGAGTATAAACTAGACGCGTCGCAATTATGGGAAATTGCAAAGTGTGGTTGCGCCGTCGCCGGTCGCAGGTTGCCGCCGCCCGGACTTGAGGAATATGCTTGGAGGAATACCGTCGGAGGTCGCGTGACGTACCATTTGAATTTGGTGCTGATTGGATCCTGTGTTCGTGATACATGGCGTTTTGATTTGAAGAAATAGGCCCCTCCCACTAAAATAAATAAGCCCCTCCCACAAATGTAGCGGGCCAATGACATCGTCATGTCACTCCTGAGATCACCTGCTTTTCAATTTGAGAGGAGTGATCCCCCCAAAAATCATGTTTTTGCATCAAACGGTTACGTTTTGCACAGTTGTGGCGCCCCCTATGGGTCAAAGTGGAAATGCTTTTGGAGATTCGTTGAGTAAACCACCCTCGACATGTGATTCAAATTTGGGATCGATTGGACGTTTCGTTCGTGATTTTTGGCATTTTTGGTAAAACGGGCTCCTCCCACTAACTTTGAAAGCCAATTACGGACGAACGGTAAGGACTATCAAAATGCCGTTTGGATATGTTTATCGCATGGGTCCATAGATGACCTGTACCTATTTGTGTGAGATTTGGACAAAATTTGTAGGAAAATGAGCAAAAAGTGTGTTTTGAAGAAAATTCAAAATGGCGGAAAATCTATCCAGACGCAAATGGGCGTGGCCTATATGGGGAGATGCGTAGTGACCCAAGGAATCCAGCGGAAAAGACATTTTGATTTTACGACCTACGGTTCAAGAGTTATAAGCCAAAACGTAAAGGACGCTGTTATAGCGCCACCATGTGGCCGATTGGTGTAATTATTTTTTCAATAATTTCGGACTAAATTATGAACCTCCCCTCCAAATGTGGTAACTCTAGCTCTTACGGTTTCTGAGAAAAAAATACTTGAATTTGAGTTTTTTCACTTTTCCATTAAAGCGGATGGGGAAATTTAATGCACTAATAAATCAATATCAATTAAACTATTTAACCAATCTCTTAGCAAAATACAAGCGCACGATTCCAGGTCAAGACGGTCATTTTGAGATATGGCACAACATTGGGGGATAGAAACTGTGGGAGGAGTAGTGGTCTGAAATATTGTTTATCCGGAAGGATAAAGTTCATCAAGTACTATAGTCTGGTTGCCCTGTTAGGGCAACCACACTAATTATCCCTAAGGAAACAGAAAAGGAGCCTACCTTTTCTGCTGGTTTCCCTGGGAGACCATCTGTTCCATCTTGACCCTGGTAAAGAGAGAGAGACAATTGTAATGAAGGATAGTACACAGTACACACACACACACACACACACACACACACACACACACACACACACACACACACACACACACACACACACACACACACACACACACACACGCACACACACGCCTGCACAATGTACGCATGAATATCACAATGACAAAACATTATTCAGCTTTACAAGGTGTGATGTCTCTGATGTCAGTCAAGTTTACACATTAGCATGCAAAGAAACAAACAGAAACAAACAAAGACAATTATAATGATGGATAGTACACACACACACACACACACACACCCACACCCCCCCCCCCCCCCACACACACACACACACACACACACACACACACACACACACACACACACACACACACACACACACACACACACACACACACACACACACACACACACACACACACACACACACACACACACACACACACACACACACACACACACACACTCTATCTTACCCTGGGTCCTGGAAGGCCAGGGTTCCCTGCAGGTCCCTGCGGAAAAACAAACAAATGGTATTTTTTAAATGTACGTAACAATAGTGCTCAACTAGTGGTGGACTCAAAATAATAAAGGGGCCAACTGCATGCGGTGGGGCATGAGCACACATAAAGTTATGATGTATGTATGGTGGTGACACAGTTCCAAACTCTGGTTAAGATTAAATCGTTTTATTATATGACTCACACCTACAGTATAATTACTACACCTCTGTTATAAAACACCTGCCATTCCCTGCATCCATTTTGATCCATTGGAAGGGCACCCTAGAGGGCACTTCATCATGTTGTACAGTATCTATTGTGATGGGAAGCTAGGGGACACTTGCTTTAGGGCACTTTATCACGTGTTCTCCATTGAAAGGACACCCCAGAGAGAACTTTGAATGACACATTAACAATGCACATTTGGCCACCGTGGAGGTTACTTTATCATGTTTTATCTACTATGCAAACATTTAAGAGGGCACTTGAGCATTTTATTTGATTTCTTTCAAACATGGGGGATCAGGGGAATCATCCCCTGTTCACCCCACCCACCCCACTCCCCCAGACACTTAACGCAAATATATCAACCGTTGACGTCTACTGTCAACTTAGCCTGGTAAACCCTCCCTCCGGAAATCTCATTTCTATTTGATTCCAGGAGTGAGTCTGGCCTGATAGCCCTTTGTGGGGGTTTCTAGTGGAATTACCAGCTAACCGAGCCTATCAGCGTCGTCGCTCATTGTTCTGTGATTGACAGCTTACGTTGGCCAATCAGGTGGCGAGTTCGAGTGAGCCCAAAACACGAACGGCAGCCATCTTTTTCTTGTCCGCTATAATCTCCGCTATTTTTTGACTTCAAAAAGCTCTCTAACTTCTATTTTGAGGCACGGAATTTACTTATAATATATCGTTTGGATAGAATTTAGTTGTTTAACTTCATATATGTGGTCAATTAATCATGACAAAGCCTATTTAAAAATAAAAATTTAGAGAACCGGTAGGGGTGGGCAGTGACACCCATGTATCCGAATAAGGCAACCCATTTTAATTTTGGCCATGGCTGTCTCAAAAGTCCCGTTGCGTCACATTAGACTGGTGAACTGCTGATTGGCTGAAGGGGAAAAAATATCATTGGCTGAAGGGGTTGTCAGTCAACGGTATTACTTCCGCCCAACTCAGCCTGCAGCCAATATTGCAGAATGGGCGATCAGCCCAGACTCACTCCTGGAATCAAATAGAAATGAGATTTCCGGAGGGAGGGTTTACCAGGCTACTGTCAACTACTGTAAACGGTTAAAATATTTAACGGGTTTACAGAATACAAGTAACTTCTGACAACAAATTTACATTTACATACCACATCAGAAAACCTTTTGGCAAATTATAACAAAAGATTGGAGAGACATAAAACCAGCGTTTTATTTACTTTTATAAATATAATAAATGTGCTAGGGGAGGGACCTGTTTAGACCCGTTCACTCAGTGGTAGAAGGAAAGCAGCTTCCCATTTGAACGGAATCATGTGTATCGTAATACAAAACCAATTATTTGTTTTTGTTTAGTCTTGTACCTGTAGGCCTTTAGACAGCATGTCTCCAAAGACACCCTGACCGCCTGAGCCTTCCAGATCCTGCAAAACAAACACAGGGCTTTAGATGTCATATTGGGAAATAAGGCATGGCCACAGAATCTGAAAAGAGTATTAGAAGGATTAGAAGGACTAGATTAAGGTTTCAACCAAATGCTCTCATGTTGCTAGGAGACAATCCAAAAGTTAACCCTTGGACACATCCAGCCAGCACTTGGTTGGTTAACATTATCATTTAGTTACCATAGGCTACATTAAATGTAGCTAATAGCTATAATCAACCAATTTAGTGTAAAGTCTCACAAAAGCAGATCTGGGAGAGAAGCCCATCAAATACTGCAATTTCTCGCAGCATAATTTTAACTACAGTTAACACCTTTTTTTGCATGAACGTTCTGAGGACAGAACCAACATACATCACTTTTTTAAGTTGGGAATACGTTACATCAGTAGGGATGTCACGATCAGATCATCCAAAACAGTAGTAGTAGTGCATAACTAAATACTAACTAAATATTCAGCCATGCATTTGGAGCTGCCAATCATTAAATACCTACATCATTAAGGGCACACTTAGGCCACTTTGCGCAAGGTTAGGAAACCATGCCGAAAAGCTAGGAATGGTTTAAACCAGGGGTCAGCAAGTAAGTTTGGCCTCGGGCCTAAAAGCCTCGGGTCTAAAAGTCATTATTAGATGATGGGTCAGAACAGAATCAAAGGCTAAATTATCTTAGCTAACTTAACTTTGACAGACTGTCTTATACAATAATCAATATATTAATTGTTATGTATTGCTATAAAAGTTACTAAAGAAAGATTTGTGTTTTAACTGCATACTGATAGAACTGTGTGTGTGTAATCAAATGTCACAGGTGCAGATGGAAATACTTGCGGTAATCATTTTGTGAAGGCCACATCCTTGAATGAGGATGTTTAATTAAGTTAAAAAAAACAAAAAAACACAGACATACTCCCTTTTGAACAGAGATAAACAAGCTCTTTCATTGAATAGGAGCTCAAGGTCTCTATTTAGATATGGAGAGAGACTTTATGAAACACATGCCTGTGAAGCACTCCCAACATGGATAAAAACATTCTTACGGTGGGTGTAGATTCTCTATTTTGACATAAGTGTGCTTCTCAAACTTTCGAATTAAAAGGATCTCCAGTTGGCATGCAAATTTAAACTACAATTTAGCTGGGGACCCCCTGGAAGCCCTTCAATGACCCCTGGAGGTCCCTGGACCCCACTAGTGGACTATCAGATATTGTAAAGTATTTACAAAATCATTTGCTGGGCCAGATGGCGTCACTGGCGGGCTAATTTTGGCCCAGGGGCCACCTGTTGCCTAACACTGGTTTAAACATCAGAAACGCTGATGAAGGCCAACAGGTCGAAACGCATCTATCATTAATTGCTTAAGACATTATTTTCCTGAGTGTGGATGGTTCCTTTGTTGGTTCAGTTTAATACACTGGCGTCTCATATGGCACCGGTGCAGACCGGTTCGATTAACCGCTGCACCCCTATAGCTCAATCTGAGAATATCAAACTACCCCTTTACCTGTTACAGGGTGCTGATGGCAAGGACAAGCTCATAGACATGAGCTATGAGGACAAGCATATGAGCTATATCTGCTATATCTGCTATTTCTGAATAGCCAAAGTATATAATAATGGTTAAAGTGGTTACACAGATGCGTTCCCGGTTTATAATGGGTTAACTCTTCTCAGAACCGCTCTATGGTGCAGTGGAATATAAGCTAATAACTGAGCTAAGTGGTCAACTGTTAGGTTAGCTAGCTATAATGTCTAGTATTTACAGTATATGGAGTCCACAAAACGGAACGGAAATTCATATAGGTAGCAAAATTCACTTGAAACAGCAATAGCCTGTACCTCAAAGTCAAAGGTGAATGGTCGTCCAGGAGGCCCAGCGGGGCCAGGAAGACCCCTGGGGCCAGGCAGTCCGTCTGGGCCTTCTGGGCCCGGCAAACCTGGGAAACCTGCTGGGCCTTCATCACCCTGGAGAGAGAGAGAGAGAGAGAGAGAGAGAGAGAGAGAGAGAGAGAGAGAGAGAGAGGAATAGAGTTACAGAATTAGGCTACGTTCACAATGGCAGCCCAAGTTTGATTTTTGGCCAATCGAGATTGAAATCAGATGTTTTTTAAATCAAATCTGAACAGTAAAATACCACGTGAAAACAGATTATTGTGAATCAGATTTGAACCACATTCCTGTTTGAAATATGATTCGTCTTGTCAGGCAGAAATAGGCGTGGCCTATGTGGTCAGTTTCATCACGATTCAAAGGAATCCAAAGACAAATACATTTTGATTGTACAACCTACGGTTCAAGAGTTATACTGTAGGCCAAAACGTGAAGCGGCTTGTGGTTACCGCTACCTTAAGGCTGATATTAAAGATTTGGGGCAGACTCTTCCTTGGCCTAGTATACTGGGAGTGTGCATGCAAAGTTTCATGCCAATCAGACCACAGAAAATGCACCACCTGAACACACACAAACGGACCAAGGCGAAAAACATAGTCTCCGGCCTCCGGAGACAATTAACGATCAATATCAATATAATCATAGTGATAACATGGACAGTACCTTTGGTCCAGATGGCCCACTCAAACCAGGTTCTCCCTGTTAATATACAAACAGAGTAGAGAACAATCATTAGCCACCTTGCTAGAAAAGCACCTGATTTTGACATGAACACTTACAAACTGATGCCGTCAGTCTCACCTTGTCTCCTTCAGCTCCAGCAGTTCCTGGGTCTCCATCCTTGCCATCAGCACCCTGCAACAGGTGAAGGAGTAGTTTGATATTCTCAGATTGAGCTTTAGGGGTGCAGCGGTTAATCGAAATAATCGCTAATCGCTAATTATAACAATAATACAATAACAATAATTGTAAGTGTAAGTGTAAGTGTAAGTGAAAAGTTTCAATAACTTGCTATCACGCGTTGCGGTGCTATGCATTGTGAGCTTGTAGATTGGCTATTTTCACTAGCTTGTAAATCAACTACGTCATTACGCAATTTTCTTTTTTTAAAAGGGCTAATCAGATTAACGATTCCGTCGATCTAATTTATAAAACAATCAATTAAAATCTTATGTTGATTCGTTGATATAAAAAAAATAACACAAAAACTCTGATATTGATTAATTAAACTATGTCCCTAAACTATGCCCTATTGAACTATGTGGACCCTTGCGCCATTGTTTACAAACTTACAAACTTAAAATAATGTAGGACTTATAGCCCAGTGGTTCTCAACTAGCTTTGCACTCGCATCTGAGTTTTACTCATGACTCAGTGAGCTGTTCTTTTCTGACAAGCAGGTCAGAACATCTTGTATGAGCTCTTTTACTTCCTTTTCCAATTGTTGAGAATCTAGTAATGACCTACAGAATGAAACTCATTCACACAGTTAGTAAAAGCTGCTGAAAGGCTGCAGTGAAAAGACAGATTTCCCCAACTGATGCTGTTGCTAAGAGACCAGACCATGGAAAGCGGTTTCAGTAATTCCTGCCTGTATGCTACGATAAAGACTAGATGACATGTCATCATGGCCGACACATATCCTGTAGTGCTGTGGTTTGGTAAATATGCAGGTAAAGTGCAAGGACACGTTGGTAGAGGTTTGGATTGTGTAGTTAGTTACCATGCCATGATCTAACTCCAAGGGTGGGCGAGAAATCAAAAATAGTTGTTCCATTGATTAGAAATTGATAATTTATATATTTATAAAAATAAAAAAGCTCCTCGTTTACTTGCACTGTACGATGAAACAGCTCTCAAAGTCAGTCTTTAGCCCATAAACGGACGCAAACAAAGGTGATTCTGACAATATATAACATCACAAAACCGGGTGCTGTTTTGTTTTGTTTTTATACGACTTCCTGTTGATTGGTAGTCCTAATAAAAATTGCAAATACAACAGGAAGTTGACATTTTTTAAAAATATTTAATATATATATATATATATATATATATATATATATATATATATATATATATATATATATATATATATATATATATATATATAAAACAGCACCGGGTTTTGTGATGTTCTATATATTTTCAGAATCAGCTTTGTTTGCATTAGTTTACACCTAAAAGGGTGACTTTGAGAGCTGTCAATGACGAGTATATTTGGAAGTATCAATTCCAAATCAATTGAGTAACTATTTTTTATTTCTCGTCCCACCTTTGGAGTTACATCACGGCAAGGTAACTACACAACCCAAACCTCTACAGTGTCCTTGTCCTTTAATAAGAGTGGCCCACTGTGTGGAGTGGACAGAAGCTTAACCAGTGGTGGACAGTAACAAAGTAGATTTACTTGAATACTGAATGTAAGTAAATCTTTGGGTATCTGTCCTTTACTAGTTTACTAGTTTAGTTTTTTGGAAACTTATGACTTTTACTCCACTGCATTTCAAAGATAAATATTGTGCAACAAAGGAAAAAGCCAAGGCACTATTACGAAGAAAAAGTTAAAAAGCCTCTATTCAGATAGCTCTTTCATCATTGAAAGGGTATGCCTGAAGAAGGCCGTGGGGCCGCTACACGTGGGTTGTATCCCTGTCATAATTTTACTTCATTTCAATGATGAAATAGCTATCGGAATAAAGGCCTTTTCCATTTTTCATCAGAAGAGTGCCTTGGTTTTTTCCTTTGTTGCAATCTTTGAGTTGATTTTGAATCTCAGAGCACTCCAGACCCTTTCTTATTTCTGACCAATATTACACGCACGCACACGCGCGCACACACACACACACACACACACACACACACACACACACACACACACACACACACACACACACACACACACACACACACACACACACACACAGTGTTATTGATGATCCAACATTGCGTACTGTAGCAAGCGGCAGCAGAAAAGCAGTGAATCAACATGGTGGTTTTAACCAGTTGGGGGGTAAATGCTGTCTTTTAGTCCCAGTGGATCTGATGGGACCAGAACATAGTACCTGACCCGAACCAGACCCAGACCAAGAACCAGACCCAGAACCAGACCCAGAACCACTAAACCACTCCTCAATCACCTGAAAATAAACACTGGGTCAGCACTGACAAACAACTACACACATTTGACAAGACTACATGCAAGACTACACACACTGCCAACATATTCTCACTCTCAAGTAGTACTATAGTGACGGCTTGGGACAACATCTGACCATGCTGCAACATTTGACTTGACGGGTACCCCAGTCGTGACGTCATTTTACAACGTCCAGATAACCCGCCCGCAACTGGAATGTGAAAGTGCCGTTCTCAAACTCAACGCAGATTTATTTGGCTATTCAAAAATAGCAGATCTACAAGCTCATAGCACGGCACTATGAGCTTGTAGATCTGCTATTTTTTTTTAATTGTGATTTTTTTTTGCAAATCTTTGAATATATATTCTTTAAAGCGAACATTTGTAAAATATTTTGTTCCAGGGACCTCCTTGCTTTAAAAAATGTATATATTCAAAGATTTGCTCAACTTTAAAGACGGGGGTGCTGTGATTTTCAGTGATTTCCCCCCCCCCTAAAACATAATCATCAGGTATTATGGTTATACTAGGAGGAAGATCTTTTTCAAAAAAGTGTACAGAAAGTGTTAAAATTATGTTTTTATGTGGACACGCCTCCAGTTCATTAAGTATACCTGGTTCTCACCTTAGCACCTCCTCCACCACCTTAGCACCACCCACCTGTCCTAGTCCCTCCTCCTCCTCATGCCCACACCTGCTGTGTTATGATAATGAGGGGGAGGGCATGTTTTTACTATGTCACTAAAGCGCTGTTTTTCTATTGGCACGTTTGACCCTCAAGGTTTCAGCCTCCAGGAAGAAACTCAAAGTAGTCAGAGAAGACATAAAACACCATAAAAACACCACCAGGGGGCTTAATAAAGTTCTATCAACCTCATAGACACATGAAAAACAGAAAAAGTGCAAAACCATGGCACCACCTCTTTAAGTAGAGAGGGTGACAACTCCGCAAAAAAACCTGTTAAAACAACAGAGCGCTGTCTGAAGCGAACTTGAGCCACATGAGGCACCCCCCAGCTAGCCGCAGGTGACCGAGTGGCCACACCCAACGTTGCAAAGTCCGCTTCAGCCGACTCAGCGCTGTTCAAGTTGCGTACCGATAGGGACAGAATCGTAAATCATGTCCCCCGTCAGCATGCAACGTTGCGGCCGTCCCTCACGTCAAATTTGCAGTATGGTCAAATCTGTCCCCAGTAGTCACCTGCACTGCATGACTAGACACACTGCAGATGCATACACATACACTGCATGACTAGACACACTGCACGAACATACACATACACTGCATGACTAGACACACTGCATGCACATACACATACACTGCATGACTTGACACACTGCAGATGCATACACATACACTGCATGACTAGACACACTGCACGCACATACAGTACACATACACTGAATGACTAGACACACTGCACGCACATACACATACACATACACTGCATGAACAGACACCCTGCACATACATCTGAGTACACATGCACTGCATCACACACCGCACACACATACACATACACCGCATCACTACACACACTGAGAAAGCGAGTAAAGTGGAGTGTTTCTGTTGAACTTACAGGGAGGCCAGATGCTCCCATCTCCCCGTCTTTTCCATCCCTCCCTGCAACGCCTGGAAGTCCGGGGTACGACGTCTTCAGACGGGGGCCCTGGAATTCCCGGGGGACCAGGTGGACCTGGGGGTCCCTATACAGAGAGAAAGGCAGACATACCATACTACCATGAGATGTGAGGGACCGTAACATGTTAGGAAAGAGTGAGTACAAGAGAGAGAGAGAGAGAGAGAGATAGAAGGGGGGGGGGGGTTGCTCTCACCCTGATGATCTCTGCGTCACTGTCAAAGTCATCAAATCCTGCTGAACCCTCCAACGCATCCTGATGAAACACACACACACACACACACACACACACACACACACACACACACACACACACACACACACACACACACACACACACATATACACACACACACACACACACACACACACACACACACACACACACACACACACACACACGTCACACATTGATCAACTGAACAACCAATCAATCGGACAACAGCGTTAACGAGCACACGGGTCATGATGTGAGTGACTTACAGAGAACCTGGGCGACTTGGTGGGTCGGCCCGGAGGTCCTGGTAGACCTGGAGGGCCAGGTAGCCCGACGCCAGCGTCACCCTGTAGGGGACAGAGAAGGGTAGACATTCCATTATTGATCTTATCTATCCATAATGGTCGCTGTCGGTTGGAAACCTTGTTTCCTACGTAATATGTCTATCCTGTTTGTTAAAGTGCACGTTTTTGTACCTTTTCACCATTAAGTCCCGGTTCCCCTGACAACCCTGGGAATCCTGGAGGCCCGGTTTCACCCTAAAGAAACAACATAGGAAAGACTTTTTAAAGGAAGACACTTGATCCTCAGCATATCCGTATTATGTATTTTTTCTGTGAATATATTTAATGTAGAGAGGAAACAGAAAAGTAAGTTATTTTCATGCAAAAACAGTATATCCAAAAGTGACCTGGTCCTTCCATATCAGTGGTTCTCAAAGTGGGGTCCAGGGACCCTAAGGGTTCCAAATGGACCCTTGCAGGTCTGTAACTCTGAGAGAGTGTAACAAATGGAACCAAATGGACCCGTATTTGTACGCTCTCTGTCCTTAAAAGTTTGAGAACCAGTGTTCTATACGAATACAATTGAGACGTTCTACTTACTGAAACTCCAATTTCACCCTTCATGCCCTGGAAAAAAGAAGACAGAACAAATATTTGACTCAGATATCAATTCTTTACTCAGATGAGTCACAGACACACACACACACACACACACACACACACACACACACACACACACACACACACACACACACACACACACACACACACACACACACAGTCATTGTCTAAAAATAAAAGTTGGAGCATCGAACAACAGTTACGAGCTGTGATATTATTTGGATAACTGTGTCTCACACATTTTGGCTTAACACAAGACTGGTGCATAAAAATCATCACAAACTAACACACACACACACACACACACACACACACACACACACACACACACACACACACACACACACGCACACACACACACACAAACAAACACATAAATAAACATACAAGCTGTCCGTCGTTCCAGGAGTTCCAGGGGCCCCCGTAGTTCCTGGAGTTCCCTGCGGGCCCCGGGGCCCCGGCTCCCCTCTCTCCCCAGAGCCGCCCCAGAACCGGCCAGCCGGTCCTGGAGGTCCGGCAGGACCCGGCTCTCCTTGTTCCCCCTTCTTTACTTGAGTCACCTGCAATGGGAGAGGGGTCGTTAGCTAATTGATTGGAGGGTCGTTAGCTAATTGATTGGAGGGGTCGTTAGCTAATTGATTGATTGGCTTGTATGAATTTGTTGCTGTCCGGCAAAAACCTTGTATCTCCATATTTGTATTTATTTATTGTAATGTAATGCATGTAACAAAATACATTATTTTACAGAACGTTTACATTTCTTTACAGAATAAACTGATACATGACAAAAGCCATTTCTACTTACAACGTGAGGTCTGCTGGCTGGACGCCTTGTCACAGATGGTGCTGCTGTGGTGGCTGAGTGAAGAACACAGTTAGCAGGTTAAAAGAAACTCCTAAATATACAGTACTAACTACTACAGCAAGTTTATATAAAACTAGGTATATAATAGAAAAATATTACGTATCATTTTATTAAGTATTAAGATAGGCCAGTTTCTAACTTGGTGGTTTGGCAGTCAAGAGTTAAAACTGAAACTCCCTCATCCTATCACTGTTTATGTTTAAACATAAATTGAGACAGGGGAGAGAGACAAAATGAGCCCTGAATGATGACTGATAGGGCTGGGCAATTAACCCACATTTCTTTAAACCGACATTAATAGAAGTAATGACCAACTTAATCGTGGTCATGTAGCAAGATCTTTTTTTATCTATTTTTAAACCCATTAAGACCTGGAACGCATCTGTGTCATTTTTTATTTGAGCTATACAGCATTATTTTACGCTTTGGCTATTCACAAATAGCAGATATACAAGCTCGTAGATCTGCTATTTCTGAAAAATGGAACAAAATATTTTGAGATGGGGGTCGGCGGCCAAATACATATCATTTTTGGGGGTCCTTGTCATGAAAGAGTTTGAGCACCACTGAATAGAAACATATGTTTTTCAGAAAACTGTTGGGATTTAGAAGACATTTGTAGAATCGGCTTCAGATTGTTAATGGGTTAAATTACTTATTACTTATTATGTATATCAATGAATCGACACTGAAAAGTTGTGTTACGTTTTTTTTTATAAGTGACAAATCGATTAGTCTGATTAAGCACTTAAGCCCTGTATTATATATTAAACTATAGAAGGGTATCAGCTATTTTCGCCAAAATAATCGTAATTGAGGCAAAAGTTAGAAATAAGATGACTATAATATGATTGTTTTAGAGAGATGTTTAACATTGGGTTTGGTTGTACCTCTCATTGAGGTTGGCCTCAGCCTCCTGTCCTGATGTCTCCTCAGCATCCTCATCATCGTTGCCTAGCGACACCTCTGTGGGCGGGCTCTGACCGGACTGGAGGCAGTGAGCTCTGGTTCTGGAGGGGCTGCAGAGAGAGAGAGAGAGAGAGAGAGGAGACGAGATGAGGGAGAGAGGGAGACGAGAGAGAGAGAGAGAGAGAGAGAGAGAGAGAGAGAGAGAGAGAAGAGAGAGAGAGAGAGAGAGAGAGAGGAGAGAGAGAGAGAGAGAAGAGAAGGGAGAGGTGAGAGAGGGAGAGGAGAGGGGAGAGGGAGAGGGAGAGGGAGAGGGGAGAGGGAAGAGGGAGAGGAGAGAGGGAGAGGGGGAGGGGAGAGAGAGAGAGAGAGGGGAGAGAGGGAGAGAGGGAGAGGAAGGAGAGAGAGAGAGAGAGAGGGTAAATGTATGTACAATTTTGGGGAGCGTGGGCGTGCATGTGTGTGTGTGTATGTGTGTGTGTGTGTGTGTGTGTGTGTGTGTGTGTGTGTGTGTGTGATGTGTGTGTGTGTGTGCGCGTGTGCGTGTGCGTGTGACTGTGTGTACACTCACCATAGTATATTCTCTTTCCTCAACTACTTTCTTCACCTCATCCACACCCTCCATGTCTTCATACGCATCATCACCACTACCATACCCTGAGGCCTGCACACACACACAGACAGATGGGTGGAGAGATAGACAGACAGACAGACAGACAGACAGACAGACAGACAGACAGACAGACAGACAGACAGACAGACAGACAGACAGACAGACAGACAGACATGAAATAATAACATACAAGTGTTATTAGAGAAATGTGCTTTCAGACATGTTGCTGTAACCGGTAGTCCCAATCCTTGATTCTGATTGGCTTGTTTCCGTTTAGTAGACGTACTAAAAGACACTATAATCCACACCTCTAGATCAGTTTATATCAATCACAGGTGTGTGATATGTTTCTACAGTGCTCCTGCGTATCTGTAGCTGGATGAGGGAGGGGGAGCGCTTGTTCTCCTTACAAGCCAAGCCCCGGCCGTGTGGGGCTTGTAAGCATCACCTGTGTAGGACTGCGAGTGACTGAGGGTCTTAGGGCGGGTCTTGTAAGGAAAACAAGCGCTCCCCATCCCTCGCAAACCATCTGTGCAGGAAGGCTAAGTATAGCTAGGCAGTTTACACGAAATCATTATTAATTTCTATCGAATATCTTAGACACAATGAGATTGAATAACAGTTACGTTTTGTGTCTCTATGGTGTTTGTTTGGGAAAAGTTGACGTCTAAACATGGACTGGCTGAGTAAACATGCACTCGTCTCTGTCAGGAGGAAGTTGCTCTTCCTGGTAGCCGGGGACTATTTTCTTGCAGAAGTTGTTCTTGTAGTCAATTATTAAGAACTGTTTTAATTGGGACGTGTCTATTAATTTCATGTTGCCATATTTGTAACCGTTTTAGAAAAGCAATAAGCCACGCGTGGTCTCAGTTTACCTCTATTTTATAATGGCTTCTTCTTGTCACAACTTAACACAAGTGAGCGTCCATGTCGATGCCCTGGGAGTATTGATGAGATCGACAAGATCGACTAGATCGACAAGATACTGCTAATCCTATCACCACCACAAGCAACAGTTATAATGGCTGAGAGGGTCGGATGCAGACATTATAAAATACAAGGTAAACTGCGACCTCTAGTGGCTAATTGCTTTAGTACCTGAACACAAGATGTAACAATCAACTTGAACCTTGAATGCACCTGCAGTGCTAGGAGCCCTCCAGTAGAGGGAGCAGTGGTTCTATCCATTAGTATTAGTGCGTAAGTGTGTTTAAGGATGCTGTGTGCTTACATAGGGGTCATCTTCCTCACACTGATCGTCTGGAGCCGTGGGATCCGACTTCAACACCAGCTGCTGGATGGAACCCTGAGAGACACACACACACACACACACACACGCACACGCACACGCACACACACACACACACACACACACACACACACACACACACACACACAGAGAGAGAGAGAGAGAGAGATTCAGATGTTTGTTGTTATGTGTCATTCGTTCTTCATTTCGTTTTTCAGCTTAACTGAAGCTTTTGGCAGCGCTGTTCACATGCCAATAAAGATACTGAGGAGTGAGAGAGGGGAGTGGGGGGAGGGAGGGAGGAATGAGAGGGGTAGAGATAAAGGTAGAGAGGGAAGGAGAGAGAGAGAGACTGGCACAGTTGCAGAAGTTGCAAATGAGAGAATGTTACTGTATGTTGCATAATAACCTTTTACTACAGTGGAAATAAGTCTGCCTCAGTTTATCAGATTGCTCTCTGCTATTCTATTATAATTTCTTCTATTCTGCTATGTTATGTTATGTTTATCTTCTATTCTATTCTGTTCTGTCATCTTCTATTCTATTCTGTCCTATTCAATTCTACCCAGTTTTCTATTCTATTCTACTGTATTTTCTATTTAGTTTTCTTCTCTTCCAGTGGTTTTCAAAGTGAGTTCCTTGTAGGGTATCCTTATTGGTATCCTTGAAATTAAAACGTTTGAGAACCACTGTTCTATTCTATTCTATTCTGTGCTATTCTACTCTACCCAGTTCCCTTCTATTCTATTCTATGGTGTTGTGTCCTGTTCATCAGCAGTGAGTAGTGTAGGGTGAAAGTATAGAGCAGCTCGGCAGGTCTTGATGTGCAGCAGGCAGCCCAGTTTCACACTGATGCTTCAACCGTGAGAACACACTGCTGTACTGAAGCATGAGGTCTGACACCTGTTTCTAATGCTAACCATCAACATCGAGAGAGAGAGAGCGAGAGCGAGAGCGAGAGCGAGAGCGAGAGCGAGAGAGAGAGAGAGAGAGAGAGAGAGAGAGGGAAAGAAACAGAGATACATGGAGGACCACCAAGAGAAAGACAGACAGAGTGAAACGCTGAGAGACAAACAGAGCCAGAGGCAGCCAAGAGACACAAGTCGAAAAAGAGAGGGACATAGGCCTATGGAGAGAAAGAGAGAGGGAGAGAGAGAGAGAGAGAGAGAGAGAGAGAGAGAGAGAGAGAGAGAGAGAGAGAGAGTGTGTGTGTGTGTGTGTGTGTGTGTGTGTGTGTGTGTGTGTGTGTGTGTGTGTGTGTGTGTGTGTGTGTGTGTGTGTGTGTGTGTGTGTGTGTGTGTGTGTGTGTGTGTGTGTGTGTGTGTGTGTGTGTGTGTGTGTGTGTGTTGAAAAACAGCTGCAGGGTGATATAAACATCACGGCCGAAACAAACAAGCAACGCACCATGCAGCCAACTTGGCCTGTCTTTTTCAAACCTTTCTGCACGGTCCAGTCAGTATTTAAAGCATGACATTCTGATGACTGAATCTTCGACAAGCCTTTTAATTGTCTCGTAAACAAGGGGGGGTGGCAGCAGAGGGAGACCTTGGCTTGATTGATCGCCGCATTTGTTTTTTTACACCAATAAAAAGCATGCACACATTGCAGAATAACACAAAAACACATGCATGGGTATGGGCAGACGGAACACATACGCACACAGGCAAACAGACACACACAGACAAGCACACAAAAGGATGACAGAAACACAGGCAGATGTTTACTGTACATGCAGACCCATAAACCATCCATCTTCGGCCGCTTATAGCTGTGTCGCGGTGACAACAGTTCCAGCAAAGAGCTCCAGACGACTTCCCTTTTCCGGCCAACATTAACTACTTCATGCAGGGGGATCCCGAGGCGTCCAAAGCCAGCGTGGGGATATAATCCCCCCCATCTGGTCCTGGGTCTGCCCCGTGGCCTCCTCCCAGTGGGACGTGCCCAGAGAACCTCCCAGCGGCTCTACTCCGAGTCCCTCCTGGGTGACTGAACTTCTCACCTCACCCTATCCCTGAGGGAAACACCAGCCAAACTTCTGAGAAAACTCATTTCGTCTGCTGGCATCTGCGATCTTATTCTTTCGGTCATGACCCCACAGTTCATGACCATAGATGAGAGTAGCAACAAAGACTGACCGGTATATTGAGAGCTTTTCTTTCTGGCTCAGCTATCTTTTCGGACACATGTGTATGCACACCCATACACACGAATTGATATTGATTTTAAGTCATATTGCCCAGTCCTACTTTGCAGGGACACAGACAAGCAGATGAAACGACAGAAATACAGAAATACAGAGACAGAGACAGAGACAGAGACAGAGACAGAGACAGAGACAGAGACAGAGACAGAGACAGAGACAGATGCCTGGTGCTAACAACCTTGCTCTCGGTGCGCACATCTTGCCACGCTCTCCTGCGTTTTCACCTATAAACCTCTTCTTAACGAGAGGAAACTGGCTGCTCTGCCATCATATCTTTCCACTGTCCTGGAAAGTGAATGTAGCTCAATCCTGTTACCTCATAATAAATCAGTGGACAGGAAAACACACACACACGCACGCACGCACGCACGCACGCACGCACGCACGCACGCACGCACGCACGCACGCACGCACGCACGCACGCACGCACGCACGCACGCACGCACGCACGCACGCACGCACGCACGCACGCACGCACGCACGCACGCACGCACGCACGCACGCACGCACACACACACACACACACACACACACACACACACACACACACACACACACACACACACACACACACACACACACACACACACACACACACACTGGCACATTTGAGGGGCACTATATTCACTTTATAGATGAAGACACGATGTGAGCTCTGCTCTACCCAGATCACTATGATCTCACTGACATCCTTTTTAGATAAAAAACAGATTTCAAAACAAAAATGTGTTTGGGCTTCATTACCCTGCCTGTAGCAATGCAAGGCAGGTAATCGGTTCAATCCGAGTGTTTACAGGTGTGTTAGCAAGTTATCTTGAAAGCAAATGGCCAGATTTTGAATAAACTTGGGATGAGTGGACAGTAGGCTGCCCCGAAGAAAT
>NC_137623.1:29640496-29685496 GCF_963280865.1 Gymnoscopelus braueri
TCTTATTCAAAGTGATCTCAGCAACAAACGTCACCCCTTTTTGTGTGAATGTCTGTCGAGAGAGATTAAGCATATGCAGTACACTAGCCTTTATCTAAAAAGATACTTTTAACTTTTAACTAAACAATTTAACCACCTATATACTTTGATGACATTGATACCCGGGGCTCTATACTCTTAAAAAAATAGCGGCTATTTTTGAATGTTCGCCCCCAGAATAGGGATGTTTTCTAAAACATTTCTAAAGCATAAGAAGTCCAATCTGTAAAAGTGATAATTTTAACCACTAATAATTTGAAAAATAATCGTACAAAATTGTGGTGACAATCATTTTGCGTACGCTAAAGTTTATTTTATTTTATTGGATATTCCATTTTGGAACCAGAGCTTTCATGTGTTCAACTCGATGAGATGCTTGAGAGCCAGCGATGTGAACCAGAACGACTGAATTTTTTCATTGATCTGACGTACATGGCAAAAACATAGTGTTGTAAGGCTCCTTGATTCATCTAAACCAGCTGTGCCACACACTGAGAGAGCAATTAGAACAGCACAAAGAGAGAAAGCACAACAAAGTACTTTGAGTGACTTGAGGGACATGTATTCCTGATACATTGTAAGGTGCTCACTTTGAAAATAGGTGCAGAGAGCCTTCGTCAGACTGCCCTCGTTGAAATTCTATTCCAGCCACCAGAAAGCCAACAGCTTGACAATATTCAATCAGCTTTCTCCTTTGAGACGCCAGGAAGTACTAGCTGCTGTAACTGTACAGTAAGCTAATGGGGATGTAACTCAGATGTGACCAATTTTTTCCTAAAGACATTAAAACAAACACATAACAGAAGACGCACGCACGCACGCACGCACGCACGCACGCACGCACGCACGCACGCACGCACGCACGCACGCACGCACGCACGCACGCACGCACGCACGCACGCACGCACGCACACACACACACACACACACACACACACACACACACACACACACACACACACACACACACACACAGAGCAGACAGAGCAGACAGACAGAGATAACACAAACAGGAACTACAGTAACACAGCAGAACATGACAGATTAGTGGGTAAAACGGAGAGGAGGGTTTTATAGCCATGTATGTGTCAGGTGCTGCTGAGCTGAAACAGCTGTTTAGTAGGAATGTGAATGAGATGTTTCAGACCATCCATCCTCCACTCTGCTGGACCACTGCCAGGAAGATTTCCACACAGGTATTTTAATTTAATAAGGGATAGCTGTGTAATGCCATTGCACTAGATCTTTCTATCAGTCCCTGATTATATCTGTCTGGCTCGGTGGTGGGGGGTGGGGGGTGGAGGTGTATTCAGCAGGGGCCCACCACCGGTTCCAAGGGGCCCAATCACTTGCTGTCTCAGTGGGAGGATTCAACAATTTATTGTAAGCTGGCCACCTGTAGATGCCTAGCCTAGGCCACTTCATCACAATAAAAGTGTCAAAGTGACGCTGATGAGTATTATTAAAATCAGTGTTGAAATCTTGTTGATGTGACGCGACGTGACTGTAACCGATGATTGGCGTGGGGTTTGCCCCGTCTGTCATTGATGTCTGTTTCTTTGGACAGACAGCTGGCGTAGCACTGCACGTTAGGCATGTGTTGCACAACCTAGCCGTTTGTTTGACTTGTGTGTTGAGTTGTGCACATCGTTGGGGAAAAGGGGCAATGTGTACAAAATTGGGTGCACTGAATGCAAAGAGCAAATAGAAGACCTTGTTGCGGCATGAGTTCGTCTCAAAAACGTCTTTTTATCTTCTCAACAATACAATATTAAAAGTTACTCTCTAAACCTAATCTCTCATTATTAATGGCACCTATGGAGTTACAGTATATGACTTAAAAATGTTATGTTCACTGTTGGAGGCCCTGATGAAGGCAACTTGTGGGCCAAAACATGTTGGCATGATTTCTTTTTTGTTCTGTTATGAACTAAAGGTTTATTCATATTCACGTGAGCTAACTGTTATGAGTGCCTTGGACTCATTTTTGTTGGTTTGTTTGTGTGTGTGTGTGTGTGTGTGTGTGTGTGTGTGTGTGTGTGTGTGTGTGTGTGTGTGTGTGTGTGTGTATGTGCGTGCTACTTTCCAATTGCCCCCACCCCCCCTGGTGCCCTCTGGTGCCACTTTGAAAACCTGCGGCCACGTGGCTAGTGTCTGTCATGGTATTTTGGGCAACATCTTGTCATTCCGGCATGTATGTGATGTTTGTCAGGTGGTGTTTTTACATGTGTAAGCCAAGCACACATGCACCTCATCTGGACTGGACACACATGGGAAAAATTCACAAATATGCTACCATCTTATGTCACCAATGCTTCATTCTCTCTCCCACCTCTTTCTCCACGACATACACAAACAAACATGATGTATGCACGATTGCACGTTGACCCTTCCACACAAGCACACACACGTGCACGCACGCACACATGCACACACACACGCACGCACGCACACACACACACACACACACACACACACACACACACACACACACACACACACACACACACACACACACACACACACACACACACACACACACACACCATCTTTCTTGTAGTGACCTTCTGATTACCTGACTGCCTCTCTACCCAATAAGCTACAGCTGCCGCCAAAGAAGATGATCGCATGCTAACGAGATGAGACCCAACCAATCTTCAGACTCTCAGCAGGAGCAGGGAACTCCAAGACTCCAAAACTCCAAATGTGGTGCAGAAAAAACATACTGTAAGGTTTGATTTATAATTTGTGGGTGTCGCAAATCAGGCGTAAGTTACACAAGAGCTGTCAGTGTTGATGTGACTTCCATCCATGACACTTGGGGATGAGAACACAGAAACGTTACGCGGGGGTGCAGGCAGCTGCACAGCATCATCCTAACTGTTAGTGTTTAACTCTGAGAGTGTGGTCCATTTTTACACTCTCAGAGTTGAAACAACTTTCAGGATTTTGCTGTGTACAGAAAAGCAATAATGGTGCCTTGCTGGTGCTGACTGGAGAGCTTATGAGCTGGTGTGTGTGTGTGTGTGTGTGTGTGTGTGTGTGTGTGTGTGTGTGTGTGTGTGTGTGTGTGTCAGAGATGTCCACGAGTCTCTGAGCTCGAGTCCGAGTCAAGTCTCAAGTCTTTGAGGCTCGAGTCGAGTCAAGTCTCAAGTCTTTGAGGGTTGAGTCGAGTCGAGTCCGAGTCAAGTCTCGGGTCTTTGAGGCTCGAGTCGAGTCGAGTCTCAAGTCTTTGAGGCTCGAGTCGAGTCGAGTCTCAAGTCTTTGAGGGTTGAGTCGAGTCGAGTCCGAGTCAAGTCTTTGAGGGTCGAGTCCGAGTCAAGTCTCGAGTCTTTTTAAAGTCTTTTTAAAAAATAAAAAAATGGGGGGGGGGGGGGGGGGGCATAGATGTAAAAGTATAGACAGGTCATAATAAATCACATTAGATTCACAGATTAGAGATTTTATGTATTTTCCCCACAATTTATTTTCATTCAAATGAAATGTGATTGAACTTGCACTAATAATGACTTTAGTTGATTTTTCACTCTTTAAAATATAGTATTTCTTAATTATTAATAATTACAGCTTGTAGATTGGCTATTTTCATGATTTTTAATTGTTTTTAAATAATAATAAAAAAGGAACATACAAGATTTCCACCCGACAGCGATAATATATAGCCAATATGTTTCTGTATCAGTATATGAGTCAGTTTTTGCAGATTTCATTCTAATTGGCTACTATGCCTGCATATGAATTTCATGGGCCTGGGTAGGTCACCCTGGCTTGGCGGAGATATGCCCTGTTGCGCACACTCGACTCCGCACAGCAGTCCAACAGCAGAGCAGGTGAAAGCAATTCACTTAAACGAGGGCTGTGTTGCGCACCAAAAAACTGTCTAAATGTGGATCCCCAGTTCAAATATGATTCTTTTGGGGGGTCACGGCCTGAAAAGGTTTGAGTACCACAGCTTTTATGCAGTGAACATTACATGAGCGTAACGTTTACCGTGGTGAAGTGTTGAATATTCACCCAGCTGGGTTTAACGAAATGAAAATCCGATGTTTCCTAAACGTGCTGTCACAGATGATCCGACCATCTTATAAAAAATGTAAGCATATGCCAAGATAACTGAGGTTATATAGCTGATTCTGAGCTAAACATATTTGTTTAATTTCGAAGTTTTTATATTTAAACTTTATGATGAAAGGCCGCGGCGGCCACACACATAGCAGCTGTTGCGCTCGCCTCTCCATGTTTACGTTAATGAGCAGCATGAAACAGCTTGACTGAAGCCGGCTCCGCGCAGCCCGCACTGGAGCGGAGGTTTCTTTGCGGGGGGGCGGACAGGGGAGTGGAAGTTTTTTCGGCATTTCATTCATTTATTTGTCCAAAAAATAAACATAAAATAAAGATTGTCCACGAGTCTTTGAGGCTCGAGTCGAGTCAAGTCTCAAGTCTTTGAGGCTCGAGTCGAGTCAAGTCTCAAGTCTTTGAGGGGCGAGTCAGAGTCGAGTCGAGAGTCTCGTTTTTGGCCACTCGAGTGCGACTCGAGTCCGAGTCCCTAACTCGAGTCCCCATCTCTGGTGTGTGTGTGTGTGAGAGAGAGAGTGAGTGAGTGAGAGACATGCACGAGCCATGCACGAGCCATGCACGAGCCAGCCTGATTCATAAATAATAAATGATCAATAGAAAAATAGACTCACAGTAAGAAACAGAAAGCGATCAATCAAAGGTTTCATACTAAACCAGGGGTTCCCAAACTCTTACTGGGCTAAACCCAAAACAGACATTTGGTGTGTCCCAGGGACCCAAACGTACTATGAATAGCGTGAGTAAATTGGATATTTACACACGCAACACATAAAAACGCGTTTGCGACCCAACATGAGGTCCTGACCTATGTGTTTGGGAAACACATCATGACCTAACCCATGGACTGACCCTGAGCTACCCGGTAGGTGTGAGTTCCTCCAGCATGCTGCTGGCTGGGTGGGTTTTTGCAGTGGCACGGCAGCTCATTCTATTCCACAGGGTGAAAAGAATCCTGAAAAGGCCAATATGAGCTAATTACTGTAGCCGAAGGGAAGTGGGTGCTGAAAGGGACTTTACAGCACCAGGGCGGTAACCACTGGAGATAAGAGGTGTGACGGGAAATGATAAGAAAGTAGCGTGAGCCAGCGTGAGCCATTATTAGATAGATAGCAGTGATCGTCACGCTGGGTGCAACATCACTGCCGTCATATGAAAAGGTGGGGAGGTTGGGAATCGCTGCCATACGATGGTGGCGTCCTACATTATGCGTTGTGTGTGTTTGTGTGTGTGTGTGTGTGTGTGTGTGTGTGTGTGTGTGTGTGTGTGTGTGTGTGTGTGTGTGTGTGTGTGTGTGTGTGTGTGTGTGTGTGTGTGTGTGTGTGTGTGTGTGTGTGTGTGTGTGTGTGCGCGCGCGCGCGCTACTTTCCAATTGCCCCTAATTCTAATCTGTGTCACATCTCTAACATCTTTCAGGTCACTCTCTACTCTACAGCTAAATAGATAAAACATATAATAATTAGGGAAAGAATTAAGCTATGCTGGGCAACATGACTGATGGCTGTACAATGAGGAGGAATTATGGTAGAATGATATTGTTATTATGCTCGTCACCTCTGGCCTTATAATACTGTATGTTCTGACAATGTGCATATTACAAGAGTCAAGATGCCATGACACAAGCCTGCTATCTATTGTGAGTATAACTATGGTCTGATCCCTGCTGTTCATGGCAGAACTACTTTACCACCGATCTGTGTGTCTAATGTACTTCTCCCCATGATGTCATGTCATTAAAACGCAATAACAACCACCTTGAAATAGTGTCCGCAACTACTCTGTCTTGCCTCATCAATTACTGATTGATCCACAATTTAACAATCTAATCAGTCTTTTGAGAGTAGTTAGAATTTTGTCGTCGATTATGCTGAAGGAAATACTCTGACATGATCTGATCCCAGGCCAGCCAGCAGTTGAATGTGTGGTTCCATAAATACATACAAACATAAAAATGTGATTTAACCAAATGCCAACAATGGGCACCAATGCCATGCTCTCCAATAGACCAAATTACAGAATTACAGCATTAGAGAGCTTTTGGCTCTCTAATGCTTCTATGTCTATGGTTTTCATCAACTTGTCCATCTATTTTGATTACATTTGCCAGGCACAGCGTCATAACATTAAACATGGCCTCTAAGAGAATCCAACTCGGGCCACTCCTTACTATGTTGTTTTTTTCAAACGACTGAAACGTATTCGATTACAATCCTGCCAAGTCCTGCTCAGGGAAATGACACAATGGTCTCTACCCACGCAACAAATTAGCCAGTACATCTTGTAAAAATAATGAACTCAACTTATTCTGGCCAACTTCAGAATTTAAACCACAAACATGACCCCCAAGGAATAATGTGCAATACATTGGGAATCCATACACAGCCAAACCTTTATTAATATTGAAATAGAATGTAAAAATGGACCTTAACAAGTCACATTTTACATTCTGGCACAGTTAGATTAACACTGAGGATTTTGTTGTGCAGATATAGCTGACAGGGAGTAGTTTACAGCTTGCTCAGCAGGAACTGTTTTGAATATAATCTAAGTGTGTTCTCTTCGTAGCCATTGCAAAACACAAGGAATGGTTTTAATAGTTGTCTGGTCCAAAGAGTATTCCCAGAGTGTTCTTTGCGTGTGTTTTAATTTACTGTGAGTCCTGCATGGGCGATCTGATGACAGAACGAATGTTAACACAATCAGGAGAAAGTATTTGGAAGTCAATTCAGAAACCATGTCCTTGACAGCTACAGTATCTGTTCATATCTGCATTGCACAGATGCGGAAAACCTCGCATATCTGGAACTCGTCAATTATTTGAAACTACTGTTGTTCTCTACCCATGAGAACCAAATTTTTGCCAAATTTACGGCACGGTAAATGTTCTACCACCACACCACAATTTAGGAAGAATGAATCTCACTTGCTACCACTGCAGTGATCGAATATAGCTTCTCCTTAACCCTTTAAGACCTGGAACTGTGTAATTTTTAGATTTGAGCTAAAAAGCATTATTTTACACTTTGGCTATTCAAAAATAGCAGATATACAAGCTCATAGCGCGGCACCGCGCTACGAGCTTGTAGATCTGCTATTTTTGAAAAATCGTGAAAATGTGTGCAAATCTTTGAATATATATTTTTTTAAAGCAAACATTTTTAACTCAAATCTTTGCTTCTGGGGGTCCCTGGAACAAAATATTTTGATGGGGGTCCGCGGCTAAATACATATAATTTTGGGGGTCCTTGACATGAAAAAGATTGAGCACCACTGATATAGAAAAGTTTTTCAGAATACTGTTGAGATTTAGGAGACATGTAGAATCGGCTTCAGGTCTCAATGGGTTAATAGTATGCTATAATAAATAAAAAATAACATCTATTTACACACAATGTGTGGTAGTAGTGATTTTAATGAAACAAATGCACCCAGTGGTACAAACCTCTCGTTCTGCATCTCTCAATTGTGACCTTGACCTTTGAACTTTTCAAAACCAGTTATTTCACCAACAGTCAGACCTTGACCTCGATTGTGACTTTTGACCTTTTCGACACAAAACGTAATCATCTCTTCAGAGCAACCTACATACCAATCATTCCAAGTTACCTTGCTAACAAACAAACACACACAATAATAGTTACACTCATTTGATCCTGCCGGGGAATTCTTTTTCAGCTTCACCCAGCTGATTACTGCTCAAGTGGTCATATTTGAGCACAGTCGGGAGCAGTTAGAGGTTGAGTGACTTGCTCAGGGACACCTCAACAAACTGGCGGGGCTTGAACCTTGAATGGTTTGTTCCCTAGACGACCACTTAGTAAAGATAAATTTACCAGGAGTGGGGTTTGAACCCACGAGGACTATTGTCCATTGGATCTTAAGTCCAACGCCTTAACCACTCGGCCATCCTGGTGCATATACAATGCAGACAGGACCGACTAGAATACCCTGTCAGACACTGCTGCGGGCAGGGTAACCAGGGGAACTGCAGCCAACAGATTCATGCTATTGGATGGATGTACAATGAACAGCACTGTACAATAATATCATACTGTATGTCATGGGATAAAGCCAAGCCAGGTGCTCCATGCTTCAATGCTACAGCATGGCCATGCATAAAGAATCCTTTGTCATTTGTTGGATGTAGAGGCCTTTTAATATTTGCTGCTTTTATAATGTCATGCACTACTGTAGGCCCACATCTCTATTGGCCTAATACAGCTCAGTCTCTGTTTCTCTCTCTCTCTCTCTCTCTCTCTCTCTCTCTCTCTCTCTCTCTCGCACGCATGCACGCACGCACGCACGCACACACACACACACACACACACACACACACACACACACACACACACACACACACACACACACACACTGTCAAAGATGTGCACAGTGCACACACAACAAACATACATTCAGAGACAACACAGGGACAATACAGATGCCATACACTATCTCTCACACGCCCGCACGCACACACGCACGCACACATGCACGCACACACACACACACACGCACGCACGCACGCACGCACGCACGCACGCACGCACGCACGCACGCACGCACGCACGCACACACACACACACACACACAATGGCAGCCTGTGTGACAGGTATAGCGAGGTGGGTTTGTCTAAGCAGAGTGCATTCTTGTATTTCATCCAACATTGCAGAGAGAGAGAGAGAGAGAGAGAGAGAGAGAGAGAGAGAGAGAGAGAGAGAGAGAGAGAGAGAGAGAGAGAGTAGGAGAGAGAGAGGCTCACAGTTTGGAACACAGCTTCTGCAAGCATGGTGGTCCAAACCGCTACACTGTACAAGTCTACAGTCTGCAATGGATGCATGGAAATGACCTGAATGAATTAAATACACCAACTGTTTTGGCAAATAAGCTCTTTAATCAGCCAGAAGAAACTTAGCATTTTAAAGGCCCCCCTAAACTATGAGAATATACACATGGAACCAAATGGATTTGTATACTCTCAGAGTTACAGACCTGTGAAAAGTCCATTTGGAACCCCCTCAAGGAACCCTGAGGGTCCCTGGACCACACTTTGAGAACCACTGCTCTAAGGGTTTAGTGTTATCATGCTTTTAGAGAATGGAATCAGAATTGTCATTGCGAGTTTTCACATAAAGTTATTTCACTTGGTGGATGGCTCAGAATGATGTACTGCAGGAAGCAATAAACATAAACAAATCATAAAAAAGGTACGGCCTTTTAACGGTTTCATGGCAAACGGAAGATAATTGAATAAATACCACAGAATTGGCATTCCCTTAACTCCTGATTTAACACTTTTATCCTGTCGCTTTTTAATATCACACATCTGTTTTCATTCCACTTTGTGCTAATTATTTCTACTTTGTTTGATTATAGTAAAAGCACTTTGTACTGCTGTAATGAAAGGTCTAAATAAATAAAAACATACTTATTTAATTACTACACACAGTATGTGTACAGGCTCTCTGGAGAGGCTGAGAGAACGCATGCACAGTCTGATAAAAATATTCAGTGTGCTAAAGCATTAGCATGCACCAGGCTAGGTAAATACTACGGTGTACACTGCTGCCAGTCTTCTCAAAGAGCTTATTTGGCAGAAAAGTTGTGTATTCATCAGGGCACATGCATTTTTCCCATCATATTGCAGTAATTATGAATATATCTCATGTCTACATGGAAATGAAATTTGTTTTGCCGATACATAAAATCGTAAATTCGCTCTGTACCCACTGAACCCATACTATCAGTAAACAGAGGAGAGGAGGGGTTTTTGTGATAAGGGTTTTTCTTGACTGTGAAGCAGATGTAATGAAACTAGTTGCAGAAACCCAGTGGTGGAAACGTACCACGTTTCTTTTTCTACTGTAAGTAAAAGTATCAATACTCCAATGTAGAAACACTCTGTTACAAGTAAAAGTCCAATAATCAAAATGTACTTGAGTAAAAGTACTGGCATCAAAATATACTTAAAGTTCCAAAAGGAAAAGTACTCATCATGCAGAATGTCCCGTATGTCCTTGTATTTTCAAATAGCCAAAGTTTAAATAGGGAGAAGGGGTTAATGTATGTTTTGTAATAATAATTCAAATCTACAAAGTAACTAGTAACTAAATAATTGTAGTGGAGTAAAAAGTACAATATTTGCCTCTGAGATGTAGTGGAGTAGAAGTAAAAGTATTGAAAATTGGAAATACTCCAGTGTAGTACTTGAGTTCATACACTTAGTTACTTTACACCACTGACTGTGAAGCAGATGTAATGAAACTATTTCAGAAACCCAGACACCCATACGTCAGTGTGCAAACATTGAATGAGTGTATGCGTACGCATGTGTTTGTATGACTACACTTTTGAGGACATCAGTGTTTTAAGGATGGCAAATCTAACTATTTTCTTTGGCATTTTTTACTCTAAGACTAAAGCCGGAAATAGCAGATATACAAGCTCGAGCTACAACTTTCTGCTATGTTCGGTGTGCTACACCCCCATGCAACTAAGTAAAACCAAGTATAAGTCTAACTCAACCCCTAAATTCAATTCAATTTTCTCTCTCTCTCTCTCTCTCTCTCTCTCTCCAGCAGAAGTCTTATCTTCCATTGGTCAGGGGGCAAAACCTTGGAACTGATGGTTTGGGAACAGCATCACCTTTGTAAAGCGGAGTTACTATTTGCAGTATTTTCCTAGATGTTTCCTTTGAAGCTGCTCTCTTGGGTCACTTTCAGATGGAATTTCAGAGCTACAGTAACATGCAGCTTTGAGGCCCTGGATGTTTTCACACACTGTCCACAATCAGAACAGTTCAAACTTTGTACTGTATAAAGCAGTGTTTCCCAAACATAGAGCCGCAACCCATTTTGAGTCGTGGACCCGTTTTTATGGGTTGCAAGTCATGCAATGCGTCATGTTGTGAGCTTATAGATTGGATATTTTCACTATTTTTGAAGTCTATGACCCCCTGATATTGAGTTGACCGATCCCTGCTGCATCCCATTTGAATTGTGTGTGAGGTCCTGCTGCGCTCGTACTCTGTCTGACAGCACGGAAAGCTCAGAAAAACTACGAAAAAACAACACACAAAGTACAAAGAGGATTTCTTTGCTGAACGCCATCCGACTGGGAATCAGAACCAGTTACTGGGGTTCGGTCACGGGAGCCAAACATAACTGTGGGAGAGACTGAGGAGCAGGGAGCATTGGCCGAGAGGCGATGGGTGGATGGAGGAATGTTTCTCAAGAAAGAGCTTAGTCATGATACCATATTAGATATCTGATTGTTTGAGAAAAACCTCAACCATCCAACACAGCCACAATGTTTGAATCTCTGGGCTCAGTCCAGGATCTATTCGGGGTGAAGATGCTGTATAGCAGACTTCTCGAAGGCAAATAAATAACGCAACGTGTTCCCTTGCCAGGTTTAAACTGCTTTCCCCCCCACAGGGTTTTCCCCATTCATGCAGAAAATTAGGTACGTGGTTTCACATAAGCACTTTGAGCTTTGGGTTTTGTTTATTGTAATTACCCTCATTACTCAGTGCATGCAAAATACTATGCACAGTAGGATGAGCATTGCGGCAGGGAGGAGGAGGCCAGCATGATGTGTGTGTGATTGGAGTGAGTCACTTCACTTGACACACACAACTGACGAGGGATGGAGAACACATGACAAGACGACGTGGCAGGAACATTGTTGGACAGCGTGCCAGGTGGCGCTAATGTAACAATGTGTGCTGCAATATCACAGGCTTGTGTAATCTATCATGTTGCATTTCTTGAAACTCTAACCAATCACACACCATTAAAGCAATTGGCCAATGCACTATTCTTATTGTGTGTTCACACAGAATGCAAAAGACTATAGGGGCCATGCACAAGGTGTTTGAGGGCATGGTACCTTATTTTTACTTTGTAAATATAAGCTTACCAGGAGTGGGGTTCGAACCCACGAGGACTATTGTCCATTGGATCTTAAGTCCAACGCCTTAACCACTCGGCCATCCTGGTGCATATATAGCCAGGATGGCGAACTCTTGAAATGGATCCGTAAGGGTTAATTTGGTTCTATTTGTACACTGTCAGAGTTACAGACCTGTAATGGTCCCTTTGGTTCCTAATCCTAGCTATTAATAATTTAGCAGTGGAGCCCCTGGAACCCCCTCAAGGATCCCTGGGGGTCCCCGGACCCCACTTAGAGAACCAGAGGAAGGAATAGGGGTATACTGTATGAATGCTCCAAATACGGGTCACCATCGCTGACCATGGAATGAATCATGGCCTAAATAGGCTGAAGTAGGTCAACAAGTGCAGCCTCGTCTGAACCCGAAAACGCTATTGATTTCTTGGGGGAACAATGCTCTCATCCCCGAGAATGAGAGGGGAGTGGTGAGAACTTACTTTGCCAGATTTCAGGCTACGTAATTTGGTACAATGTCAGGTTTCACTGTTCCATTGTTGTCCATGCAGGAATGGCTTGCAGCCTGCCGTCACACGCTGAAGGGGTTTCTCTCAAACCTACTCACTCCTGAGGAGGATTCTTTTCAGCATGAAGGTGGAAGGTCTGTGATCACCATCCGTACAACCAGTTGTGTATACTGCAGTGGTTGGTTCTCAACCTTTTCAGGCCGTGACCCCCCAAAATAATCACATTTGTACTGGGGACCCGCCACACCCTGACAAGCACTTGGGATTGTGGGAGTTGGGGCATTACATTTACATCGGTTCCACAGATAAATATTGTGAAAATAGCATAACAAATCACTAGGAGACTCTATATTAACCTTTCAACCTATTAACTTCAGTGCTAATTAGATTGGGGGATGATGAGAAATGGGTGGAGAACCACTACTGTCATTTTACACGAGGCTCCCGTGTAAACAATGGTTTATAAAGTCTCTGTTTATCTTGAAATGTGTCATCATCTCCTGCCCCTCCCTCAACAGTTCCCTGTCAGCAAAAGAAAAAGAAAGAAAGAAAGTCAAGAAGTTCCTATACGTGAAATAGAAAAAGGCCCAAACAGCTGGTCTTCCATGATGGAACCCTTTTCGGGTAAGTGTGCAAGGGTTTAATTGGCCTGCACGGAGCATGGTGGTGAAAGCATTTTAGTGGCGGGGGTCAAGCGGCATGAGGCTCCTGTGTAAACGGCTCGTTGTCTGGGGCTCTGCCCCCCAGCTGTGTTTGAGCAGCTGTAGAAACTGCTCTCTGACCAAAGTGTGAGAGAAGGACGGCAAGGAAAACACACGGAGCCCGTTGGCAGCCTGCCTCGACAATGTCCAGCCTTCAGCCCGTGAGCTTTGAGAGGAGGTGTGAAGACCTCACCACTGGCACACGGACAAGATGGAAAGGAGGGAATGATTGATGCTGTGAGAGACAGACAGAGAGAGAGACTTAAGGGAGGACATGATTAGGATGGGTCGAAGGACAAAAAAGCAAAAGAGGACCAAAGAATGAAAGGAAGAGAAAGAAGTCAAGAAGTACAGTAGACATGAGGGAGGTATAGAGACCATAAGAGAGAGGGAGAGAGCCAGATGGATAGATTATTTTTTTCAAATAAGATGGGAAAATGAGGGAAACAGACGTTCAATGTTCTTTAATGAAACCTCTCACTTACAAAGAGGGAGAGAGAGAAGCCTTGCTCCAGAGAGGATGGAAGGAAGCAGACCAAGACGCTGAGAGGGTCGAGAAGAGCGAGAAAGGAATGGAGGGAAAGAGAGGAGGAGGGTGAAAAAAGTAATAGAGAGAAAGAAAGCGAGAAGGGAAAAAGGAACGTAGAAAGGGAGAACTGTAATCCTTCATCAGTTAACAGAAGCTAGGGGAGAGTCAAGTGTCTGAGCCAGTTTCCACTCAATTAACTAAACACTGAGAAACCATCTGACATGCCGGTGTTTCATCAGCTCTCCAATATGGATCAGAGCAAAGGGAGGGGTACATATATAGAGCTGCAACGATCATTTAACTTGACAATGAATTGTCGTACAAATAGGCTAATTGCATTTATTCAACATTTTTCAACATGGAAATGATTATGATGATTATGACAGTATTGCAAAAATAATTGTGATTATCTCAAATAATTGTGATTAGGCGATTATGTAACACTAGTGACATGCCTATACGTGCATTGAGAGAAACAGAGAGAGAGGGTCAACATAACGAGAGAATGAAAAAAGAGAAAAGAAAGGGAGCCGGTGAGAGAGAGAAAGAAAGAGAGAGTGAGTGCGAAAGAGAGAGAGAGAGAGAGAGAGAGAGAGATGAGGTGAGGTGAGAAAAGGAGAGGAGAGACAAAGCCAGTGAGACCAAGAGAGAGAGAGAAAGACAAAGTGGAAAAGGAAGGGAAAGGAATTATGGTGGAATTACACCTTATATTGTAATTACTGTATGACCGGATATGTTCTGACCATCTGAATATTATAAGGTCAAGATGCCATGGCACAGCCTGGTATTTATTGTTTTGGGTACAGCCTGGGACCATACACAAGATTCTCTCGTATCTTGTGTATGGTCTGATCCTTGTTTTTCGAGGGAGAAAAACTTGACCTTCGACCTGTGAGCTTAACCACTTAACCCTGAGCTATGGTAGATCAGCTATTTTTGGTGAAGGTTCACCTATTTTGTTTTCGCAGAATGTTTGCCTATTACGGTAAGTCATGCGCAGTATAGGGAGGCTAGGGTGTCTGTGGTTAATGTACTTCTGCCATGATAGCTTGTATTCAACCACTACCTTAATAAGTGTCACAGATACCGATTGCCTCAGTAATTACTGACTTAAACAACATTTCTTGACAGTAAATCGGTGAAAGAGTGTTAGGCAGAGAGAGAGGAAGTGAGAGAGAGGCAGAGAGTTAGACAGACGTGAGACATAGAAAAGGAATGATAAATAGAAAATAAATTAATGATCTTCATTAGTGAAAATAACAAACACAACAGAGCTTAAACAGTCCTGCATAGCAGACCATACTGACCACCTTGTCTCCATTAATCAGCAAAGGCGAGACTTAATAACACCGATACCGATAATGGAGCCGAGAGTTACATTAAGATACACGCACGCACGCACGCACGCACGCACGCACGCACGCACGCACGCACGCACGCACGCACGCACGCACGCACGCACGCACGCACGCACGCACGCACGCACGCACGCACGCACGCACGCACGCACGCACGCACACAGGACACACACACACACACACACACCACACACCACACACACACACACACACACACACACACACACACACACACACACACGTTCCTCTTGGACCACGGTTCCAACTTAAGTATGAAGATTCTCATGAATTCGAAATGAGGGGTGCGGAATGCTCCTAGCTCAACAAGGACATAAAACGAGACATACTGGAACGCTTACAAATACCTCCACACACAGTCTATTCTCATTCACACGTGTTGCACACACACACACGCACACGCACACGCACACGCACACGCACACACACACCCACACATCCATGCCTTAAGAGTTGTGTTGTGCACAGCGGTGCAATAAGTTGATATAGAGTGGAAGTCCCTGGGAATATGGGGAGGGAACCCCTACACTTGTAAAGTCTGCGTTCCATCTGCGCTGCTCCTCACTGGGGGAGCTGTTTGTACAGCCAAGGGCCGTAGCATCCAAATGTTTATTCATTTTGTGTTGTAATCCACCTAACAGCCAACCTACTGTATCTCCTCATTGGCGCTGTTCCTGGCTCACGTCTTTTCATAACACTTCAGTCATGTACATGACATTTCCTGAGTTATATGGGGTTTATTATGTTGGTTGTCAGTTGAGCTGTGGCTTTGACCCTCAAACTACTTAATGCTGTATAGGGTTGTAATGGTGACTATCCAGGAACATGAAGCAGGTCTTAACTTTTGTAATGTACCATAGCAAAGCAAAATCCTGAGTGTTAGTTGGGTCCCGTTCCCTCAGTTTAAAGATATGGTCATAAGGGTCAGTTTTTTACCCAAGCAGACACTTCAGATCCACAGATGTTTCCCTGAATTTCCCCCTGTGACACCGCAAAAAAAAAAAAAAAAAATCTGCCGATCTGTGCAGAGCTTCTATTATTGTCTGTATGTAGTTTGTATAGTCAGCACTCAAACATTTAATTGTCAAATATAAGGTTCAAATGTATGGCAAGTCATTTGCTTTGGCACTTGTACAAAGCACTGTTATATTTCTGTCTTCAAACTTTTTTTTTAAAGGATGAAAATGCTTTGACTTGGATGCCTTTAGTTTGACCCGGGGTCTAATCCAAACTAAAGGCGCCCCACCATTCGGACTTGGGCATGAATTTAGGTCGCTGAGGGCTGTTCTTTGGGACGTCATGTTAAGTACCTTTTAACTTTGACATTTGGGAATATTTAGCGCTGGGATGGATGCCTTTGGGATTACAATAGAACAGCCAAGCACTAAGGCACATCAATTCAATGTGTGAGAATTTCAGCACCAATTATCTGGCACTTTTACAAGCAAAGATCAAACGCTGGGACCAAATGCCTTGTTTGTTGGCTATGGTGCCAGGAAATAAGTCTCATTATTGACGGTTGCTGTTGTGGAGTGACAGCATTCATTCAAGCTGAGCCAATGAGATGAGTTGATTATCAGTAGAAACCAAAATCAAGAAGGGTTTCTTAAAGGTTTCATGAAATGCTGGTTTACAAAAAAATTAAAAGTCTTTATCATGGTCAACGTGTATTTAAAGGTTTCAACTGAAAATTCCACTCCAGTGAGCCATGGCAGGTTTTTCTCTCTGTATTCTGAAGCCTTTTCAGCTGCAATAAAAAAAAGAACTATTTGCCTGCGGGGTGTCGCTGTTGAGGGATTTTACCTGTCAATCACGCCTCTGCTCCGCCCCCCCCCCCCCCAAAGGAGAAGGATAGGGGAGGGGAGGGGCGGCCAGGAGAGGGGGCGGGATTAATGGACTGTGACATCAAAGTCGCCCGACAGCGATGATAACATAAAAGAGGTTTTGTGCACCTCTTTTTATATTGAGGGCTTTGCAGCAGCTGGCATGCTACTGTAAGTGTATATTAGTAACAGGAGCTGACTCTTCGGAAAACAGGTTATTTTCCCTCTGGCCGCTACAAATATTCTCTTTTTCTCCTCTCAAGACAGACCGAATGTTCTCTCTCAAGTGTCTCTGGAACAAATTGAACGAGGCTTTGATTTATGGCGCCCGTTGAGCAGGTAACTCAATCGACGGGTCTAATGTTCCGTTCGACCTCTCTTCACCTTATGTACGTGTAAACTGCCACGCACACTTACAACACACACACACACGCACACACACACACACACACACACACACACACACACACACACACACACACACACACACACACACACACACACACACACACACACACGTGCGTCTGTAAAGCTTTCCAGATTCGGACCCTTCTGAGCTCTCTCTTCCTCCTGCCAAAGGGAAGTTGTAACGGAGGTGAGAGTGCTTTGCTTGCCTTCTAGACCCCATAAGCAAGTACCTGCCTGGCTGGCAGGCAGGCTGACTGACTGGACTGGCCCTTTGATCATGAACATCTGAATCTGGGATTCACTGCCACGTCCAGAAGAAAAATGGCAGGTACATTGATGCAATGATGCATTAAAATGTATCGTCGCTGTTGGGCGGAAATCTTGAGTTGTTCCAAAACTAGTTACTTTTCAGGAAATGGGGAAAAGAACCTGTAATTCCAATGGAACACACATTATTATTATTTAATCATAAGCTCATGTTAAAGTTGTACAATGCAGAATCCCAAATAACGATTTTTAGCAACCTCTGCTGGTCACTACCGTCACTGCATACAATTTCCGTAATCCTCGATTACCCAGAATTCCATTCGTTTTCACCGGAAGCCGGAAGCGTTTCAAAAAGCGATCTTTTAATTGTTTTATACTATCTACGGATCGTTTCTCTTAGCCAGTGGAGCATTAGTTACCATGAGCTGTGCTTTCTTTTTCTGTTCTTTTTCGATCTTCCAATCCTACATTCTCTTAACATCAGCGTGAGGTTCCTTTTTGCTATTACCGCGGTAGTTCCTGGCCAAACAGGAAACCGTTGCGGTAGTTCCTGGGGACGTCGGCCACGACGTCATGACGTTGGCCAGGAACGTCATTTTCCCGGGAAAGTCCCCCCCTTCACCGTTCAATAGAAAATATATAAATAAAAGGCTTCCGGGGGTGAAATTCATGGAGTGGGTGTTGTGAAACTTTTGCCACTGACAAAAGATATACAATTTAACTTTAGTTTTGTTGAAAACGTTACCTAGTATTACTTTAATGCTTTTCACTTGCCATTTCACTTTCCAAATGTTTTCAAAAAGTAAACATTGCCCAAATTGTCAAGTGATTTTTTTTTAAATTGCTGGCCGATCTACAAGCTCACAACGCCTCAAGGCATTGTGAGTTTGTAGATCTGCCATTTTCACAATATTTATCTGTGGAAGTCATTGTTGAAGTCAAACAATTATGTAATGCCTTAACTCCTAGTGCTTGTCAGGTTTGGGGGTCCCCAGTTCAAATATGATTATTTTGGGGGGTCCCCACGGCCTGCAAAGGTTGAGAACCACTGCACTAGAACAAGAGGTGTTATTGCGGTAACAGCTTGCACCTCCAGTTGTGTTTTATTTCCTTATTACTCGATCTTGATTTATTAGAAACAGACATTTTGGTCAAGCCAAAATCAGAGAAAAATGAAAATAAACGCTCAGTGCATTTCACAATGCACTTTCATTTCAGTTCTACCCAAATTGTTTACCACATCGTTTTTTTTAAATTAATGGATTCCAGACCAATGTGATTTGGATACAAATGGCTAACAAATGCTAATAACTTTTTAAATGAGTTTTTCAAAGAAGAAAAACATCTGGAGGGGATTCTTTAGGATATACTGATTATGTTTAACTTAATAATGTTTAAATTCATATATGATTGTGCGCACGTGTGTCACGCAACAAAAATTGCCAATCTACAATCTTGCATATAGTGCCAGTGGCTCAGGAGGTAATCGGACGGTTCCCGGTTCAATCCCTAGCTCCCCCTGGGTTAGTATCGAAGTGTCCTTGAGCAAGACACCGAACCCATACCTGCTCCTGATGAGGTTGGTTGGTTCTTTGCATGGTTTCCTCCGCACATTGTAAAGCGCTTTGGATAAAGGCACTATATAAATGCACCATTTACCATTTAAAGCGCCTCTCTGCTATTTTTGCATGAAACCCGTGAGTGCACAACCATATATCAGGCATTTGAGTTCAGAATTGTCCTATGCATTGATAAATAGTCAGAAAGATGTATCATAGAACTTTATTCTTTTTGCTTTATCAACTGGCATAGCCTGGAGAGAAGCAGATAAATGAGATCACATGCACATGACACAGGTCTCGACCTGCTCATGAACCAAGGATGTTGGCGCTGGGGTTGCATGCCCAATGGAAGCCAGAGTTAAACGTATTGATGCGCACCGAAAACAGCTGATCTACAAGCTCACAATGCGTCACGCTTTGGCAAGCTGTGAGCATGTAGATCGGCTATTTTCCGAAGTATAAATCAACCAGGCATAACTACTGTTTTATCCCTAGAGGCTTTGGAAGCACAGACCCTGAACCATGGTTTCATCTCCACGTGAGATCCAACTAGAATAACAGAGATGCCCATAAAACAGCCCTGAAATACCGTTTCCACTGGTGGAGCAAAATGGCAGGTTCACAGAGGAACATTCGTCTTTGGAAAGACAACACGGAGGACTAGACAAAAGTTGTTAAAGGTAACGTCAGGAAGGCATTCTCAAAGGACAGAGCCATTTAAGGAGACGAGTTTAACATCCATGTGTGTTTTTATTTGTCTGTGAAGGATTCATGTTCAGTTCTTATTGAAGGGAGTCTGGCCTAACCTGACCTACACCGAGGTAAAAAGTCTCTGAAAAGAATCTGTAACAATACAAAAAGTACAATAATTCTAAACAGGTTTCACACTGGTAATTGAATTCAACATGAACCATGAGGCCAGGAGGACCCAATCTATGAAACGGACCATGATTCTTTTACTGATTCTTTTAACGATTCTTTAACGAATCTGGCGTCGGTCTCGGACCCCAGATTCGTTAAACACATCTTGTATACAGTATGATGTAAGCTCAGCATACAAGCATAGACTGCATGCTCAAAAGTTTAAATGAAAATAGCAATTCATCTCATCTCTCAATTCCTCTGGCATCTCTCTCTCTCTCTCTCTCTCTCTCTCTCTCTCTCTCTCTCTCTGCCTCCCTCTCTCTCCCCTCCTTCACCCACATGTTCACCTCTCTTCCATTTTCAGTGTGACAGAGGATAAATGTAGTCCAAGGCGATTGTACGCACGTCCCAACAATATTTCAACAGATCACAGCTGTACAACAATACATACATAGAAAAGAAGAAGGGATGTCCGCACACTGTAAGGCAGCTCCCGGGAGGACAACGTTTCAAATCAAATAGATCATCATCAGGTCTGACTGAGGATAAATGTAACATTCTCTTTGAACCTCCTCCATTGTGGGGAACACTGCACTGTCATACAGTAGTTTCATTTTTCATTGCACAGCCAATATCTATTCTGGAGCAGCAGGGGTTGATGTCATTTTGACACTGTGACCTGCATTCTTTCCCCATTCCCTTTGCTTGACTCCATTCTGCTCTAGTTCTTCTCTGTATCAAATCCAGTAGCTGTCTGTATATTGATGTTTTGGTTGAACAATAAGCCCACAGGGACTTTCCTTTACACTTTTCGAGGCACTGAAGACTACATTTTAGCGGTTAATAATATGAATGAACTGAGGGAAAATACCGAGCTTAAAACCACAACAGTTTGCCGTCATCAACTAGACCCAGACCATAACCCTGTGGAACCCCATGTCACTTCTCATTCCAGTGTATGGGAGTCAGTGGTGGAAGAGAAGTATACTCCGATTTTCTTTACTTGAGTAAATTTGTATTGTATTAAAATTGTGTAATTATAAAAACTTACAAGCAGGTGTCCTGTATTCAAAATTGCACTTGAGTAAAAGTACAAAAGTATTGGCATCAAAATATACTTACAATACCAAAGTAAAAGTACTTAAACTTTTCAAAATGTGTCCAACTTTTTCGCAAGTAGCAGATCTACTAGCTCAGAACGCGTCGCAATGTGACACGTTGTGAGCTTTTGATCGTCTATTTTTGAATAGCCGGTATGAAATAGGGCTTTGTTTTGTAATAATAATCGAAATCTGCAAAGTAACTAGTACCTAAGTTGTCAAATAATTGTAATAAAGAGTACAACATTTGCCTTGGAAATGTACCTCAAAATTTTACTTGAGTACAGTACTTGAGTACATACTTAGTTACTCTCCCCCACCAATGGGAGTTACAGTACAATAACAAATGTCCATCACCCGTCCTCAGGCAACTAGTTACTTATACAGTACACCCCATCATGTGTTGGAAACTTCCAGAGCAGGCCCTGCAGCCTCTCTCCAAACACAGGCCTGGGAAAGAAGAGAAGAGAGGAGGAGGAGGAGGAAGAGGAGGAGGAGGAGGAGAAGAAGAGAGGACTGTTAAGCAGCCCGAGCTGGCTTCTGGAATATTGTTCTGTACAAATTCTCACTCACATGGTAACAATGAATAACCTTCACAAACAAAATCATCCGAAAGTAGGAGTCAGTGGATCTTTCCAGCAGTTATTGTTGACTGTATCTCACTTAAACATCTGTGTCTATTACATAACCGTTTAACTCACCATCGATACTATTCTTTATCAAAGTGTAATATCATCATCAGTGGTTCTCAAGGTGGAGTCCAGGGACCCTCAGGGTTCCTTGAGGGGGTTCTAAAATGGTGCATTTATATAGCACCTTTATCCAAGGCGCTTTACAATGATTGTGCATTACATTCACCCATCGGTGGCAAAGGAAAGGCACAAACGTGCTCATCGGGGGCAATTAGGGGTTCAGCATCTTGCTCAAGGACACTTCGACACTGACTCTGGGGGGAGCCCGGGATCGAACTGGAGACCTTCCGGCCACTCTACCCCTGAGCCACTACCGCCCCGGACCATTACAGGTCTGTAACTCCGAGAGAGTACACTCTCAGAGTTATGGGGGTCCTTGAAATAAAATAAAAATCAGAACCACTGGTCTTTTAGCCTGGTATCCAGATGGAGGCGCTTGTTCTGCGGTTGTTGTTGTTTTTTCACTTAGCTTCTCCGTCTGGCTATCATCCTGTTTGTCTTTATCATTTTCTTTTCTTTTTCTCTTTTTTTTTTTGCGTGTCCCTGTTCTCAGAAGCCAAGACCACAAAATCCTATAAAGAAATGTGACACACGGCCTGAGGTTTCCTTATGGTTACCCTCAAGGAGCAGCGGAAGACTGGCTTCCTGCCATTGGTTCTCACTGACAAAAGGTCACTTTTACTGCTTCTAGAGTTAGCATAATCCCTGACATATCCTCCAGTCCACACAGGTACTGAGTTCGTTCAAAAACAAACAGGCCTCCGCCTTTCTGTTCTCCGTTAAGCCAAGAGATTAGAGGAAAAGACGGAGGAAAGAAAAGAATATAAAATAAAATACAAAAACACACCATTTCTACCAAAACTGGACCAATTGACATAACTGTCAGCAGGTGAGCAATATCATGGGTTAGGCTATGTGAAAATAATACAAATAAAAAGGTGATTTTACCCTTTCCCCACCACCCGCACTGAGCGCACTCCATCTCATCTTCTAGAAATGACCTCTAAAGTTAATTTAAGTTAGTGTATTTATTGACAAGTAGGCTATATTTACAAATATCCAGAATTTGCCCAGTGCATTTAGCCCATCCTAACCATTAGGATCAGTGGGGACAACAGGCATGTCTTTTGCGAACAATGACAATAACATGGAGTGTGCTCCTTATGTTTAGTTAGCTGATGGCTGTCAAATGTTGCTATAGACACTGAAACCTATTCGTACTTACCTACAGTAAATAGCTGTGTGTGACAGCTATAATGCCTAAAATGTTGGCCATTTTAAATCACATACTTCACTCACTATAGCTGTCAGCATAATGAGTCAAACTTAATGCTGATCTGACGTTCTATATAGTTATATTTGAAATAAGAGTTTAAACCCTGTCTTACAGGCCAGTGAAACCCATCAAAGACATACGATTAAAGTTGAAACATACATGGCTGTAAACCTGAAAGCGGCTAATTTCCAAAACGCCTTGAAGGGTATAAGGTTGTAACCCACCTGACAGCAGCAATATATAAATCCAATAATCCTCAACGCTAGCCTTTGAAACAAGAACAATTAGGGGAAAATACACTTTGGTCTATTTTGAACCAGACCTGGCTGTGTGATTGCTGTATGTGGTTACAGTGCACTCACAGTGTGGTTTGTAATAAATCCACAGGCAGTCGGGCGCTGTGTACATTTGCAAATGATTGTCTTAAAAGTCTTTCCTGATGACAGCCAAGAGATAATTTGAGCAAAGCTTGTGTTTCGCCTTAAATATATAGACATAGTTTAAAGATACAAGATACATCTGGTGGCCGTTAATGGTGCAGTGGTTATGTCACTTTCTTTCAGTGGTGGGAAAAGTACTACATTTTCTTACTTAAGTAAAAGTATCAATACTGCAATGTAGAAATACTCTGTTACAAGTAAAAGTCCGGAATTAAAAATTTACTTGAGTAAAAGTACAAAAGTATTGGTATCAAAATGTACTTAAAGTACCAAAAGTAAAAGTACTCATTATGCAGAGTGTCCCATTTCACAAGTTTCACAAAAGATCTTTTGAAAATAGCATATCTACAAGCTCACAATGCGTCGCATCGCGACGCATTGTGAGCTTGTAGATCTGCCGAAAGGTATATAGGGATGAAGTGGTTCCTGTATGTTTTGTAATAATAATCAAAATCTACAAAGTAACTAGTAACTAAAGTTTTCAAATAATTGTACTGGAGTAAAAGTACAATATTTGTCTCTGAGATGTAGTGGAGTAGAAGTAAAAGCATTGGAAATTGGAAACACTCCAGTAAAGTAAAAGTACCTCAACATTTTACTTATAAGTACAGTGTACTTGAGTAAATGTACTTAGTTACTTTCCAACACTGCATTCTTTGGGCGCTCGTGGGCCTCTATCTTGGTCTTGGACCACTTTCCACCAGGGCCTTTGGTTCTCCGATGTAGTTTTCAATCATCACGCGCCGTTTTAGTTTCCAATTAACAGCCTCCAGTTGAGGCCTTATAAATCCAGGGTTGCTTGGTATTCTAATAAACAGTAAACACCTCTATGTTTCCCCAGTAAAAAAGAGCAAAAGCCTACATTTCACCCAGCTTGTTGGGGTTGCCAGGTTCTGAGTCATAACTCACTGAATGATCTCACCCACCTGACCTTGCTGAAGCAGCAGCAAGGAAACAGAGACCACAGAGACACCAGGTGGGAGAGGGCACAATTAATGCTGACTTTCGCTCAAAAGTTTGCAGGAGTTTGGAAAGCCTTTTCTCCTTATTGTCTTTCCTTTGGAAGAAGAGGCTGGTGGAAGGTTTGGCAGCACCGAACGAACCACACATTGACAAGTCGGGTGTTACCCTGTTGTCTATACAGATGTCTGTAACCTCCAACTCTCCAACTATTATAGTTAGTGTAGTAGTAAGAGACCATTTCTTTATGGACATAATTATATGTGAGCTACACTTGCACCTGCACAAGTGTGTTGTCTTGCCATGAATACGAATCCTATTGTCTCTATTCTGGTCTGCAAAAATTCGGCTGATCTACAAGCTCACAATGCATCGCCCTGCAACGTGTTGTGAGCTTGTAGATAGGTTATTTTCGGCCAAGAGATTTGGTGTACCGGGGGAAAAAGGAGTGGGACAAGGATAGAGCCTTGGGGGACCCCGGTCAACAAAGTATATAGGGTTTAAGTGGTTAAAACGGTCTCAATCGTTCCAAAAACTGATTTGTTGCTGTGTTGGCTGGTGTTGGAAGAGGCTGTTGAAAGGTTAAGCCCCTCATTGATGTCTGTCTGCTATTAACTAACCAGTGACAGGCTTCAAGTCCATAAGCCAGTGGTTCTCAACTCTATTCCTGGACCTGGAGTCTGAAACATACAGGTTTTCAATCCAACTATCTACTCAGAAACCTGTAAGAGACACTGAATGTTAATGTGATTTACTTAAGAGAGAAAGAGAGCATTGCGCACTAACCTTAAGTAGCCATTCTAACCACAATCCTAATGTCCCAATTCTGGGATTCTGGGGGGAACCTTTGGCAAAAATAGCTAATCTACAAGCTCACAACGCATCACAACATGACAAGTTGTGAGCTTGTGGACTGGCGATTTTCGGCAAAGAGATATGTGTAGAGGGAAAAAAGAGCGGATCAAGTACAGAACCAACCTCAGTCAACTAAATATTAGTTTAGTAAGTATAGAGGGTTTTAAGCCCTATTTCATGCTATTCAAAAATGTCAAGAATATAGCCAATCTACAAGCTAACAATGACCTTGTAGATCTGTTGTGAATGTGCTGATTTTTTAATGTTTGGAAAATCTTTGAAAATCTTCATCCTTTCAGGTACATGTTGAATTAACTACGACAATATTAGCACAATCTTCAAATTCAGCACTGGGTTCTCGAGCCATTGATCATACTTCATCTTTCTCTTCATTTCAAGACCAATTTTTAAAGGAACAACAATATTTGAGGATAATCCAGAACCTGCTATACTTAAACAAACAAATTTGAAGCAATCAGTGTAGAGATCTTCAACTGATTACCCTGGTGCTGCTCTAGCTTGTCAACTTTGGTACACTAGCCTGGTTCTCATTTGGAAAATGGAGAGCTCCCACATGTGTGCAATTGTGTGTGAAGTGAACCAGTGTGTCGCCAAAGGTGAGCAAGTGTGCTCTGTTGTATGGTTCATAGTGTCCTAAGCAGGGCCGGTGCAAGGTCTCTAGACCAGTGATTCTCAAACTTCTTCACGTAATTCTTCAATATATTGTAAGCTTGTAGATTAGATTTCAAATAGATGATGTAGGGTTTAACTGCCAATGATGAGATTTCTCGTCATTTCACTCCAAGGCTCAGACCGCCAAAAGAGTTTCTCGTCATGTGGTGTTTTCAGTGGTTTAAGATAGCCTATGAATGATTATGATGATGATGATGATGATGATGAAGAGTACACCCAGAAATCCCATGATCACAACAAAATGAAGCTGGTGTTGTTTAGTATTATAGGATTTATACAAATCTAATTTCTCTGCTTTCTATTGCTTTTTGGCGAAAACAAGCCACATTCAAAATATTATTCAATGGAATGGATTATTGCGACGACCCGCTTTTTTTCCTCCCGTCTAGACTTTAGACTACCAGACCTTCTTGAGGGGAGCAAATTGAAGACTACGGTAAAATCAGCGGTTCTCAAAGTGGGGTCAGGGAACCTCCAGGGGTCCTTGAGGGGCTTCCAAGGGGTTCCCAGCAAAGTTGGTTAATAAGCATCAAAAATCAGTTTAACCACTTTTGCGCTAGTATATACATCAGCTATTTAAAGCAAATCTTGAAAATATTTGAAAATGTGCAATATTTTTAAAATGTTTGAGAACCCCCACCCTAGTAAACCAACAACAGAAGTGGTTGAGTGATTCGAGTGCTAAGAAGACGTACAGTATGTGCAACAAATTAGCAAGGATAGCAATCAAACACCAAACCTAATCCAATCTAAATAACAAATGACGTCTTTGTGCGTCCGAGAGGGTGCTATGTTTCTCCATCCAACGGTGTGTGTGTTTTTTTTTCAGGTTGTCCGACAGACAACAAAGATTTTAATATGGTTGTACTTAATTGTTAATTACATGTCCCGGACAATGTCGAGCCCTGGTTGGTACAGTAAACTGATTAGAGAGAAAAAAAGAACAAAAGAAAAAACATCATTCATTACCCCATAATGGCAGTTATGAAATTGTGGATTTTTTCCCGGAATCCTCCTTTAAGCACATGTTGATGTTTTTGTGAGGTTGTGGACAACAATGAACACAAAAATTACCCCTGATCATTATAATTGGTTGTTGTTTTATTTTTCAGCTTCATTAAGTCTGCTTTGAAAGCAGCGGGATGGCTTGGCATGGTCAACTGCGTAATAAAAAACAGAAAACCCATCAATACTCTTCTCCTCAACAACTGCAAAAGTTTAGATGGCCTATTTAAGAGCCCTGTGGGATGTTCTAATGAGCTATTTTGACTAGAACAATAACATTTAATGACTGGCCATCATAAAATATAACAACTTATGCAGGATAGTTCATACTCTGTGCTGTAATTGACTGCACTGCCCAAGACTTCATTTCAGAGAAACACCTTTCCCAAGAGATATATATAAATATTTTAAAATAAATAGTAAGCTTCGCACTCCGCAGTCAGTTTGAACGATTGCTTTATACAATTTTTTCCTCCTGTTTTTATTTCCTTTTTTTTTTACAGAGCAGTCATGCTCATGCACAGCCATTTCTGGCAGGACATCAGGAACTTTTTGCAAGCGTGACGAAAGGCATACTTTTGAAAAAGAGGGAACTTTTAAATCCAATACTCTCAAGAAATGTTTTGAAACAACACAGCCTGACCACACACACACCTTGCTTGAGAAACAGCATGTGTTTAACGATGTGTCAATAACAACATGTTTAATTCTTCCATGTTCAAACTCAAGCTGAGTTTGATGTGTTGACACAACTGGATCAGAAGCAGAACGCGTCTACAAAGACCATCATGTAGTTGAAAGCACTAAACTTAGTTGACCGGAGTTCCTCAGGGCTCTATACTACAGACGCTAGTATTTCCCTGCACACCTAATATTTTCGTCAAAGAAAAGGCATGCTATGGTTCAAGTAGTTAATATAGATCAGTAGGTCCTCTGAGAGTTATGGGGATCCTTGAAATTAAAGAGTTTGAGAACCACTAATATAAATGATTTAAGACAGAGATCAAAGCAGTGTACTCCCCCTATTTTCTTAAAAGCTGAGCGGGAGACAGCGTAAGAGATCCACAAGAATAATAAGGCTCTAGTGGAATTCATCTTAGCGCACGGAACCCACCAAAAAAAGCATCCGCACACGCGAAGCCAAAGTGCAGTAACTATGTTTTTGGACACACTGACTTATTTGTGTATCCCAAAGTTCAAATTAGCCTTCAAGATTTTGGGGGACAAACAATTACCTCAAGAATAGATTTACAATCAGAGTAATATCACTTATGCCGATATCTCATTTGGCTGACCAGTTGAAACACTTTTAAACCCAGTTATTGGTCGATACTTTTTCTTCCCTCCACACCATGGGGCGGCCATAGCTGAGTGGTTAGTGAGCCCGCCTAGGGAGCCAGAGGCCCTGGTTGCCCCAGGTACGATTCCAGGCCACGCCAGCATATGTGTCGATGAAATGAAATTTGTCCCTGAGCAAGACTCTTAACCCCTAAATGCTCACAGGCCCTCATTGGAAACAAGCCCGCAAGGACTTTCATGAAGGCCTGTTAAAAGGAATTATTCTTATCCTACCAAATCTCTGCACTGAAAATAGCCGACCTACAAGCTCACAACGCTTCGAAGAGGCTATTTTCACCGCATGTTCACCAGTTTTCACTGAATGTTCGCCTACAATGACAGGCCCAGAATAGAGGGTTCATGTGGTTAACAGTCACAGGTGATGACACAGTACACATTCCACTTTGTGTACTACAAAGACTCTTGGCTACAGACGATGTAACCTGGCAAGTCATTTGAGTCAGTGATGCCACACACACACTTTCTGTTCTTTTGACTGTAATGTTGGACAGAATAGGGTTGAACAGGGCCGCGGAGGAGGAAATGGACAACAGTGGTCTGGTTCTGGTGGAGAAAAGGATCCAAATGTTTGTGGTTTTGCAGCGCTGGAGGCAGAGTACATCTCGTACATCGTCGCTGTCGGGTGGAAAGCTTGTATGTCCAAAAAAACAGTTACTTTTCAGAACATGGAAAAAAGTACCTGTGTTCCAATGGATCCAGTGTAGTTATTGTTTAGTCACAAGCTCTTTTTAATACTTGGTTCATTGGTTAATTAATTATGTATAAAACACACACACACACACACACTTAACCACTTTCATTAAAAAAAAAATCAAGAATAGCAAAAATATTTTGTCTACTTTTGTGTGACACTGTACTGTGACGAAGTAGGGCATCAATGTATTAAAAAAAACATCAAAAGTAGAAACATGGAGATACAAGGTTCCTGTCCCAGAGCAGCAACATGCATAAGCAGCATAAAGCGTGCCAGTGCTAATTAGAATGGACCGAGGGCAGCATGCAGCTCTGGGCAGACCGGCAGACGGCTCACCACAAAACCCAGGCGAGAAAGTAGACTTGCTGTTTTGCACAGTTAAACCTCACTAAGAGGCAACAAGCCACTGTTAATGAACATTATTTGTACAGTCTGGGTTTACAGCACAGCGGTTTAATCCCCAACGGACATCAAAGCTGATGGCATGTGGATGTCAAGGGGCGTTAACTGAACAAGCGAAAGTGAAGTTTAGCAACAAACAATGAAAAAAGAATGGAGAAGAACTGTGATGGATGGAAAACAATTTGGCAACTCTTCTCTCTGCCACGTTATTTTAGAAAATGTCTTTTGAGTCTGTTCTGAAGTAACTGGTTCCAAGTGAATGCAGACATTAATATGCTTCAACCCGGATGATGGAGACAGAACTAATTAATGTGCCATCCTTTGAAAAGTTGTCTTAAAATCAGCTTGACAGTTGAGATGGAAGTATAACTTTAACACTGACAGAGAGAGAGACAGAGAGAGAGAGACAACAGAGGTTGGAGATTTGCAATAGTGGAAAGTAACTAAGCACATTTACTCAAGTACTGTACTTACAGTAAGTACAATTTTAAGGTACTATTACTTTTTAGTACCTTTCTATTATTTTTCTAGTGATTTATACTTCTCGACTACTACATCTTAGAGGCAAATATTGTACTTTTTACTCCACTTGAAAACTTAAGTTACTAGTAATCTAGCAGATTTAGATTATTATTACAAAGCATACATTAACCAATACAGCCCTATTTTATCTATACAACCTCTTGTAGATCGGCTATTTAGAAAAAAAAAATCTTTACTTTGGTATTTTAAGTATATTTTTATATATTCCTTGCTATATACAGGAAGTTTACTTGTAACAGAGTATTTGTATATAGTGGTATTGCTACTTTAAAGTAAAACACCATTGGTAGGAGGTTTGTTGATGTTTAGAAGCTGGCAGGGAGGCAACAATCAGAGCAAACTGGGACCAGACCGTTGATGATATTTGTGGTGAGGACTTCAGGAAATGAACCGACAGTATGCTGTTGCATTCCCAAAAAACAACGCAGCTGCATGCCAGCTGTGTGTGCGCGAACGACTACACACACACACACACACACACACACACACACACACACACACACACACACACACACACACACACACACACACACACACACACACACACACACACACACACACACACACACACAGAGAGAGAGATAATCCGTCGCCTCCACCTTGCCCTCTCCCACTGAACGTGAAATACTCACAATCCTATCCAAGATGCTGATCAGGTTTTAAGTCTTTCTCTAATAGCTTCCCCTCTCTCTCTCTCTCTCTCTCTCTCTCTCTCTCTCTCTCACACACACGCACACACACACTAATTCACAAGTTCAAACCTGCCAAATGAAATCATTTTCATAACTCAATAATTTACAGTATGCAACAGCAACACTAATACATCACCCTACTGTAAACCATCAGAATGCGGGATTGAAATAATTAAACCACAAGTGTCTGTAAATAAAAACAGACACAAAACAGACTTTATTATTTTAAAGATTCTTTTAAGGGGTTTGTGCTTTACTTTGGAGATTGGAGAATGGAGAGAGGAGGATGGAAGGAGAGGACAGTATAACGTGTCTGTCAGGTGGAAACCTTGTAAGTCCAAAAGCTGTTACGTTTCAGGAAATGGAAAAATAAAGTGTTCCCATGTAGTTATTATTTAGTCACAAGCTCTTTCATTGGTTCAATATGTATTAAACCCACAGACAAACTTAACCACTTTAACATTTTTCAAAAATAACAAAAGATTTTTTTTTGTAGTATAACAAAATAGGGCATTGATTAACGAAAAAACATACAAGTTGAAATACGGAGATACAAGGTTTCTGCCTGACGAAAACGGAGATGGACCTGATGTCCCGAGCAGGTTTTGAAGCCAGGATGTTGCAATTAAGTGGTCAAAATATTGTTGGGGCAGCCCACACAAAGCAACAAAAAAATTACTTGGCAAACTGTTATAACAAAAATAATAATGGTTTAAAGCAAGACTTAGTGTGAGGTCTAGATGCTTTTTGCTCAGATGATAAGCAGGAGCCAACGATTAACTAGAAAAGACGCAAAGGGCACAGCATTAGGCAACGGCCATGATGGGATCAAGGCTGGGACAGCATGCAGGCCAACAGCACAGCTCTGACCTGCTGTGACCTCATGGGTGGATAGTGTCTATGGGAAGAAAATTCTAATAGGAGCAGAGAAGGACTCGCACACAGAAGAGACCAGACTATAAGGCTTGGTTGCAAATAAAAACCTTCATTAAAAGATCCGGGGCTGTACAGACTAGTGAGGTAACCCTTTGAGTCAACACAGGGACTATCGTCACTGTGTCTGGAACGCCACAATGTAGTGGATACCGATGAACTACTCAAGTATCATTGACCGATTCAGTGGTTCTCAAAAAAAAAAAACAAGTGCGCAGTTAGTGTTAGGCTGTGACCAGCTCTTGGTTTGAGCTTGAACGTGTTGGACCGACAGAACCACCACAAACTGACCGACCAACTGACCGAGTGGCAGTGACAGACAGGCTTGTGTGATGGGGTCACAGTTAAAAATGGGTTTGCAAAATAAAGGGTCACAGACAAAGAACAACTTTAATATAAGAAAACTGCACAACAAGTCATTAATTTATTAGATTAAAAAACGGATTCCACTGATTTGAATTGATCCGATGTGAGCTGTGCAGACTCAGAGGTGTGCAGCATGGTTGAGCTGCATGGCTCATCACCGAATGACCTTAGTGTCCTTGACCTTTTTGACCTCACCAAATTGCACTACATGTATATGACAAGGTAATAGGTTTGGCTTTGGCAGACTGGATCTGTTTTACTGCCTCCTAAAGCTCAATTTATACTTCGACGTACAACGTGTCGAACGCCACGACCCCGTCATACGACAAACTATAAGTGTGGCTTTAGTGGTAAGGCAGCTCAGTGGCCTTGTGGTTAGCGTGTCTGCCCCTGGAGACTAGGAGGTCAGGGTTCAATCCCCGGCCAGGTCATACCAAAGAAAGACCCAATGCCTCCCTGCTTGGTATTCAGCATCAAAGGTTGGACTGAGGGTAAGTCCCTGTGACATACTAGCATCATGGCTATATGGGATGTACTTGTACATCAAGCCACCTCACACTACACTACAGAAACAGGAGTTAGGCTCCTGACCAATGGGCTTGAAAAGTTTACTTACTTTTAGTGGGGAGGAGGGGTTTAATGCATCTCTCATGAGACAGAGGATGGTGAGCTAACTGGAGATGACAATACAATTGTTTTGTCAATCACTTGGTGGCTTTAGCCAATAAAGACTTTCAAAACATTTAGACATGAGCGTGTGTTGAAGGGGGGTGGGGGGAGGGGGGGTCACTCACCCTCACCAAATAAACTGTTTATCTACAGCCAAACAGTCATTATCTTAGTTGCTAACCAAACAGACTTTATCTGGCACACCAAAGTCCCACATCTAAAGGCAAGCAGGCTGATTAAACAAGCAGAGATGCAGTGGTGGAAAGTACATTTACTCAAGTACTGTACTTAAGAACAATCTTTAGGTACAGTATGTTTATTTTACTTGAGTAATTCCATTTTTCAACACTTTCTACTTCTACTCCACTACATCTCAGAGGCAAATATTGTACAATTTACTCCACTACAATTATTTGACAGGTTTAGTTACTGGTTACTTTGCAGATTTAGATTATTATTACAAAACCCTATTTTATACTTTGGATATTTGAAAATAGCTGATCTACAAGCTCACAAGGCGTCGCAATGCGAGGCGTTGTAATCTTGTAGATCAGCTATTTTCAAAACGTTTGCCAAATTTTGATTAATTTGAGTAGCTACTTTAAACTTTGCTAGTGTAAGTAATTATTTCTTGATGCCAATACTTTTGTACGTGTACTCAAGTGAAGGTTTGAATACAGGCCTTTTACTTGTAACAGATATTTTTATATTGTGGTGGTATTGCTACTTTTACTTAAGTAAAAGAAAATTTGAGTAATTCTTCCACCACTGTAACCAAACAGGCTCATCTGACACACCAAAGTCCCACATCTAAAGGCAAGCGGGATGATCAAACAAGCAGAGATCAGAGAGCGGAAGATACGAGACACACAGACAGAGGAAAAGAGACGTGTTCATTTCAAAAGCAGGTCTTAATGACTCTGGTAACACACATCCTGCCCCCCCCCCAACACACACACACACACACACACACACACACACACACACACACACACACACACACACACACACACACACACACACACACACACACACACACACACACACACACACACACACACACACACCCCACACACACACACACACACACACACACACACACACACACACACACACACACACACAGATGTGCAATTTCAGACACACATACACATCCAGTAAGCATGTATGTTTGAACATAAAGTAAACATTAGGCCTACATACGGGCATACACACAAACACGCCGTTTGACGGATTTCCTGCAGGATTTAAATACTGACGTTCAACATGCCTTAAGGCTGTAATGCTACAAAGTACTCACAGACGTGCACACATGCGCACCGACAGCACTATTATATACAGCACAAGTCCTCAAATTCTTTAAAACATCCTTCATTTAACTGAGATTATGTTAAAATGGACCAACAATATAAAGATCACATGGGGACATTAACATTTCTCTAGTATTCCACCCACCCTCCACAAAAGTGCTTCCCAAATTATCTTTTAGCTCAAGACCTAAAAGATAAGTTGGACGACTTCCGGTTATGCAGAGTGAGGAGTAGACGTGTCCTCTCTCTGCTCCCCCGCTTCACATCTTTACCTAAATAGAAACCCCACTACCTTCCTCATAAATGGTATGATTTGAATTTATATAGTTTGCGATTCAGTTTTGACATCGAAGCATGGACACTAGAGCTTCCACTCACGCCAAAAAAGACACTGTTTTAATGAAAGCCGGTACCGCCGCTAGCGACATCAACATGGAGGCATTGACTAGCCTACTAGAAGACCACAGGGCGGCTCTTTCGGCTGAATTTAAATTAAGCATCACATCGCTGGAGTCTAAAATAGATCTTGTACATGCCACTATAACTGATCATGGCCAGCGTATTACATCATTGGAGTCTAACGCGGACTCAGTCAGTGACCGCATTGTTTCCCTGGAGGCGGCCTGCGCGGAGCTAACTGCTAGCAACACTAAGCTGCGTGCTAAAGCCTCGGATCTCGAGTCGAGGGGTCGCCGTTGGAATGCACGTATAGTCGGGGTGAAAGAGTCGATTGAGGGGGGGACGAGGCCTACCACCTTCTTCTCCACCTTCCTGTTCGAACTCCTGGGAGACGAGGTTCTGCCTGAACCGCCCGAATTGGACTTAGCTCACAGGTCGCTAAAGGCTAAACCGGGTGCTAACGAAAAGCCGAGGCATGTCATCATTCGCTTCCACAACCTTCCGATCAAGGAGAGAGTTATTCGGGAGGCACGCAAGCTGAGAAACCTGCAGTACGAGGGTCAAAGAATCGCCATCCATGAAGATTATCCCCAGGATGTTATGGAGGAGCGCGTCAAGTACCGTGATGTGATGGCCGAATTATACAAGCTTGGCTGCCGGCCTGCTCTCCACTTCCCATCCAAGTTGATGATCGCTAACGAGAACGGCGGAGCTAAGGTCCGGTTGGCGTCCGTTGAAGAGGCCCAAAAGTACATCACATCTAAACGCCACTAATCGCAAGTATTGGGTGCTTTGCTTATGACTTGATCTGTTCAGAATTGGGTTTGATAACTGTATTTGGCCTGGCAGGTGTATTGTTTGCTGCGTGGACTTGTTTAGCTGCTGGCTTGCTAGCTTAGCCGCTCGCTAGCTGGCGAGCTGCAGCTGGACACAAATTAACATTGCCGGGCTGAAGATGCGCTCTTTTTTCTCTTTTCTTTTTTTCCATCTGGACAGTGTACTTTCGTGACGCTCAATCTGATTATTGTATCGCTTGATGTGGGACCAATTTTATTTCTATTCATTTTTTTGCTCTTTTTGGACTTGGACATAATAGTCCGGGCTGGCTGGGCTGTTAGCCGGCTAGTTGGGTCCCTGCCTGGTTAGCCGCGGCTCAGCTAGGACGGCAGCACTGTTTTGATGCAACGCCTTTTTTTTTCCTCTCTTTTTGTTTGGACATATGCTCATCTCCTCTCCCTACTTCCCCCCCCTCCCTTTTATTTTTATGGTAATAGTGTGTTATGCCGCAACTACATTGAGTTAATATATTCACTTTTCATGGACATGGTAATTGTATCTAGCCCGACTGTTATATTGTTACATGGACTAACCCAGCTGTGACTGACTGACGAGCCTTGACGCTGGCTAACGTTGGACGAGATGACGGGTCCGATTTGTTTAAATACATTTTAGTTTTAATTTGATCGTTTTTGTTATAATCTTAAATATGTGTGTTTGTGAATGAACAATTGCTTCTCTAGCCAAATTAATTTTGTATACAACAGCCGACTTTCTTTATGTTTTTCTCTCTCTTTTTTATTGTTTTTGTGTACATCAGACTAATACTATTTCCCTTAGGAGTGTTGATTACGTAGTTTAAACGGCCTTGGGCCAATCATTTATTTAATTGACTACTATTACAGACGCCCCCCCCCCTTTTTTTTCCTCCTTCTCCTTATTATTTTGATGGCTTGGTTTTTATTTGTCATACTATGAGGCAGGTTGGACCTGCTTTACTTTTGTTAATTTGTTTGTTGCTGTCTACATAAATGTTGTTATAATTCTGGCTGGTACTTTCCTTATGTCACTTATAAACAGTGGTTGCCCTTGTAATACAGAGGAGTACTAGTCAGGCTTATTAGGACCTGCTTTATTTATTTATTTCTGTTTAGCATTGCTTGTTCTTGTTTACATGTGTGTTATACCTATGTTTATACTTTCCTTTTTTTCCCTTATAAATAGTCCTCTGGGATAATGATGCTTACGTTAATTTGAGCCATCTGCCATCTTATTTGGGCTTTTCTTTTGACCCTAGTTTTGTACCTATATATAATGGTTGTAATGTGGCCTTGATGCAGTAGTTGCCATAATGTCGGTCCTCTGTAGTTGAAACACCTTTAGTGTCGATTTGATCTTTAAATGACTTAAGAGACTTTAAGACGGCCAATTGTTTTTTCGCAGGGGGGTGGTGGAGGGGGAGTGGGTGGTGGGGAAAATTTAGGGCTATTTTATTTCTATTTTATTTGGTTTTCAAGTTTTATTGTAAAGATTTTGTTGTCAATGCTTTATAAATGCACTTTATTTGTGTTAAGATGGGTATTTTAAATTTATAGGTTATTCCGAGCTTACTCTCCCATATATTTTTTATTGTGCAGCCTAAAACTTTAAGTGACCTTAAGGTAGCCAATTATTTTAGGGAAAACAAGTTTGAATGACATTTTCGTTTACATGGTTTTTCCAAATGGTTTTGTAAAAGCTCATTTTATAGCTTCTTTATGTGTATTTCACCTCACTATGGAGCCTAAACCTGAGTACAAAAAAAAAAAAAAAAAAAAAATTGAAGTTACTTTTTAATTGGGCTTTCACTACAGGTTTTATTTGGAGGTTATTTTGATACTACCTTACAAGTGAAATATTTTCGAGATAGGATATGTGTATTGTATTATGCCTGTTTTTGTTTTACTAATGAGGAATATATTTTGTTACTACCTGCTTGTTGAATGATGTTATAACACTGCTAATCAGATTATGCCGAATCGATGATTGATATTTACACTTAAGGTGTGCGCTGAGTGGAAAAGGGAGGGTAATATACCTGTTTATATTTTATTTATATTTTTTTGGATTGTATACCTTTTCTCACTCAGCAGTTTGTAGGGGGGTGGGTTATGGGGTTATCAATTACTGTTCAATATAGGGGAACGGAAGTTAAGTAGGTAGGATTAGGACTGACTTATGTCAGGAAGGTTTGTATCCGGAGTGATACGCATTTTTGGTGCTCCCTTTGGAACGAGGGTCCGTGTTCTCAGAGAACCGGGTTTATGTATATGTTTTTCCTTCTTGTTTGTTCTGGATGTGTGTGTATGTGTGGGCCCCTCCCTTCCTCCCTTCCTCTCCCTTCCCCTTTCTCTGCTCAGATACCGGCATATCAAAAAGGGTGACGTCGATGAGTGGTAGGAATCTCCGTTTCATTTCTTGGAACGTTAAGGGAATGAACGGTGTCATTAAAGCTGGAAAGGTAATTTCACATTTACAGCAGCTCAAGGGAGACGTATGCTTCTTACAAGAAACACATATGCGCACTGCTCGGGTGTCGCGTATTAAAAAGCCGTGGATGGGCCACCTGTTCCACTCAAAATATTCTGAAAGCTCTAGAGGGGCCGCCATTATTATACATCGTGACGTTGCATTTGAGTTGAACACCACTGTGTCAGATCCAAATGGACGGTATGTTATGGTCTCGGGCAAATTGCTAAACACCCCCGTGGTCTTGGCCTCAGTCTATGCTCCAACGTGGGATGACGACAAATTTATTTCCAATTTTTTTTCTTCTATACCCAACCTTGATGAATATCAGATAATCATTGGAGGAGATTTTAACTTAGCCCAGAATTTAGATCTCGACAGGTCATCTACTAAACAAACTACTTTGTCAAAATCAGCCAAAGTTTTGCAATATCATGCTGACCAACTTGGGTTAAGTGACCCTTGGAGGACTAGGTTTCCTACTCAGAAGGTGTTTTCATTCTTCTCGCAAGTTCATCACAGTTACTCAAGAATAGATTTTTTTTTAATTGACGACAAATTATTGCATAATGTTCTCTCCTGCGAGTACCATAGCATAGTTATCTCCGATCATGCCCCGACATCTGTAGATATAAAATTTCCACATAGCAGACCACCCTCCAGGTTTTGGAGATTCAGCCCACAGCTGTTGTCTGAACCTACATTTAAGGACTTCCTTGAGTCACAGATTAAATTTTACTTTGAAACCAATGACACTCCAGATATTGACAGTAACGTATTATGGGAAGCTTTCAAAAGATAAGTTGGACATCTAGCCAGGACACATTTTTTTTAAATTGTATGGATTTTGTCTTTTTCTTTCTACCAGCTAGCTCGAAGAGCGGCTGGTCTGGAGACAGAGCACTAGTCAACATATTCTCGACATGTTTTCGATCATTGGCTGTCCTTTAAGCCAATGGGGAGACATCCCATACTCTGAACGGCGGTCTCGTTTTAATTTAAGTTTTTAATTTCTGGAGAATATTTTTACATTTATTTTCTAAGTAATAATTGATATTGATATTGATATTTATGTACTAAACGTAAAAAAGGGGCATATTTACTCACAAGTCGCGACCCATAAAGATTTGTCTACGCCCCAAAAATGGCTCCTGACCAATATTGTGTGAGAAACACTGGTCCAGCACACTCAGGTTCTCCATGGATGGGACAGCAGGACTCTGTCAGAACACACACACCTGTTTGTTTGGCCTCTATCTCTCTCTCTCTCCACTCTGACCGACACTTTCCAGGTCGGACCAAGTTAGACATTCTATGTTGTTGCCCCGTCAGACTTCTGGTGGCTCACCGCCAGGAAACGGCCCCGACTCCCAGAAAAACAAACATGCCTGCCTCCAGTCGTTCAGGCCACTTCACCTCCGTGTAAAATGCTGTGTAGCTAAAGCCCCTTTGACAGGAATATATGAGGTGTCCTGGTGGTTCTACAGTGCCAGTTAGAGGTACCCATATAGTGGTTCTCAAACATCCATAGACCTCCATACTCTGAGAGCATACAAATGGAACCAAGTTACATTTGTACAACCTTTGACAACCACTGCCATATACCACATAAAAGACAGAGCCAAGCCCCATATACTTAGTTGTACGACAAATAGAGACAATAGCCCATCTACAAGCCGATCTTGTGAGCTTGTAGAATGAGTATTTTCGCAATTTAAAATGTTGAATGTTTTTGAACATTTTCACCTATGTCATCCCGAAATAGGTACCGCAGGTTGAAAGCAGTAAAAAATATATGACAGAGTAATCAAGTCCAAAGTCAACAACATAAACAGCTGTTCCAAAATAAGAAACCCACTGTTTGAATAAAGCGACTCAAAATAAACAAATACAAGAGCTTTTCTTTTCTTTTCTTATAAAGAAACTCAAGTCTCTTTAGATGGGAGCGGAAGAGAGAGCTGATACGTCACTTTATCCAAATTTAAGACGGGGACCAAAGAATGAAAACAAGTCAACCACATCAAAGCACTGAGGACCGGCGCCCAGTTGAACATAAAAGCTCTTTGATGGACCCCCAGACTTTGATTTCAGCAGGAGACGACTGATGGGGAGATAAAGGAGGAATTAATGAGAGATTAATGGGAAGACTAGCAGACCTTAGCAGGCTCTTTGGAATTCCAGTTTGACATGGAAACTATCAACACCATCTGAGACCCCCGGTAAAGTGCTTCTACCCACTGACAACATCTTCACAAAATGGGATATTCTAGGGGATAATAATGGTGTCGATTGAGCTGACTGCCACTTGAGGCTTTTTTTTAAACGGAGGCTAGTTTGAGTTAAACTTCAATATTGTGGCAGGTTCTTTATGTCCATGTGTTGGACATACATGGTGTACAGGAATTCTGGATCAATCAGTAATTGATTAGTGCTATTTCAAGGTGGTGGTGGTTGTGTTTTAATTACATGACATCATGGGGAGAAGTGCATTAGACACACAGATCAGTGGTAAACTAGTTCTGCCATGAACAGAACGGATCAGACCATAGTTATACTCACGGTAAGAGAGAATCTGTTTGTGTCGTTAGGAAAAAGCTGTACCCAAAACAATAGATAGTGCCATGACATCTCGACTCTTATAATATGCACAAAGTCAGAACGTATCATGAGGCCAAAGGTGAAGAACATAATACATAGTATAATTCTACCAATTCCTCCTAAAAAGTTTCCACCCGACAGGGGGGATATTGCGGCCATGACACACCAATCAAGGCTCTGACCCCCCCCCACACACACACACACACACACACACACACACACACACACACACACACACACACACACACACACACACACACACACACCTGGAACACATTTGTATGGAACTTGATCGTAAGACAATGTACAAAAGTACAGTAGAAAAGCATGAGGTCAGAGTGACATTATTCATCCCCATAATGAAACAACACCATGCTGCATGGAAACCGGCTCCGATACTTCCCCACGCTTCCGGATGTGTCCCGCAGCCATCCTGTCCTCATTGTGTTAAGGCAGGGGGTCCTCCATCATGTCACCGTGTCACCATGTCACCCCACAGCCACTGTCCAAATACAGCCTGTTGTTGTTTTCAAGCAGTCCTTCTGAGCTCGCTGCCCCAGGATATTATGAGACATTTCCACTGTGTCACTGAACTGAAGTCAACCTTCTACTGTATATTTGTACATCTTGACTCCTTTCCACTTGGTGACCCTATTTTTGTCCATGTCATCATAATAGTGAAAACATTTCCAACAATTAAAGGTAGGGTAAGTGATGTTTTTTGGTCAAAACAAAACTTTTTTTTTTGTTAAAAGTTTAAAGCACTATATTCGGATAAGAATCATTACTAGAGTGTTTGTTCAATATTTGTCTGCGTATTTCTTCGCTTCATCATTTCCAATTTCACTTGTTATCCTGTATGAGTTCTCTCTCCTGATTGGATGAAATTGGTATATCCGACCTGAAAATGCATTTTCTGTTTATTAAAGAGTTGGAGAGACAGGGAGACCCCTGTTACTGAACAAATACTCTATAGCAATGATTACTATCACACTTATTTTAACAAAGGAATAACTTAAACCCTCTATAGTCAAATGGACCCGAGTTGCAACTGTACGCCTTTTTCACTCAACACTAAATCTCTTCGCCAATGGAGATCGGCTATTTTTTGGCAAACATTCTCTCCAGGAAAGGGATGCTGGGGTTCAAGTGGTTAAAGATAATAATAATTAAAGTATAAAATAAGGCATATACTGTACATGCTCTGTAGAACAGACTTCCGTGCCTAAATGCACTCCAAATATTAACAAATATTATACATACAGTATAGATATAATAAAACAAATGCAAGGTTGAAACCCACAAGAAATGCTCAGTGCTCACAGAGGATCAGTTCAATGTGTGAACATGAGGGCCAGTTAAAGTGCAAATTCTGTGAGTCAGCACTCTGTGAACTGAACCAGCTCCAAACCATCCTGTGGTCATACTTGCCCAGTCAGTGTGTGTGTGTGTGTGTGTGTGTGTGTGTGTGTGTGTGTGTGTGTGTGTGTGTGTGTGTGTGTGTGTGTGTGTGTGTGCGTGCGTGCGTGCGTGCGCGTGCGTGCGTGCGTGCGTGTGTGCGCGCGCGCACGCGTGAGTGCGTGCGTGCGTGTTCCACATATCTCCATTCTGCATCCCAGACAATTCCTGCTTATTGAGCAACTACCAAAAGTACCAACCCTGATACGGACTGGATTTAGCCCAAGAACAAATTCCTCTTTCTCTCTTGTTAGCTCTTATGTTACTTCTTGTCCTGGTACAGTGGCACAGTGTTTACATGCTCATTTTAGGATCACAATAACATTGCATTGAGTTTTTCCATAACCAATAAGGCCTGCATACACTTCATCGTACAATAAATAGCGAAAACAGCAGCTCTACAAGCTCACCAACACGTCGTGATTATGTGGTGAACAGTCACATCAAATTTCCCATTCAAATAAAACTGGGAACACTGCAAGTATGTGGTCGAGGCACTATATGGTTACCTACCGGCACATACAGAGAACTAAATCTATCTTTTCGATTTAAGCACAATAATCGCTTCTGTTTGATCTTTGTTGACAGTGTTTATGGCTTTATTTGGTATTTTCGGAGAAGAGATTTGAGAAGACTCCATCAAATGGCAGAAATAAAGTCTGTTTTTGGCAAAAAAGGTGAATGGAGTTTCTGAGCAAAGCGCAGCCGTTTCAGAGGTTAGGTTCTTGTCTTACCCACAGGAAGCACTGTAAAGTGATTTCCATGCAGGCTGACAGTCTGGAGGACATTCAAGAACATGGTCTGCTCTGACTCCATCCCTCTACCTACTTACCTACTACCTACCTAACTACCTACCTACCTACCTACCTACCTACCTACCTACCTACCTACCTACCTACCTACCTACCTACCTACCTACCTACCTACCTGCCCGCCCGCCCGCCCGCCCGCCCGTCCGCCCGTCCGCCCGTCCGCCCGTCCGTCCGTCCGTCCGTCCGTCCGTCCGTCTGTCCGTCTGTCTGTCTGTCTCTATCCTTCATTAGGTCTGTCTGTAAGTCTTTTTGCCTGCCTGAACAGCCTGTCTGTCTCGGAAACTATGTGTGTGTGTGCGTGTGTTGCTGTCTGCTGTCTCCTGCCTGTCTTCTTTATGTATATCTCTCCCCAGATCTGAATGGCATCATTATCAGTCTAACTATATAAAACGATCCACCTTTGGCATGCAGAATACACGCACACGCACACGTGCACACACACACACACACACACACACACACACACACACACACACACACACACACACACACACACACACACACACACACACACACACACACACACACACACACACACACACACACACACACAGTGAATAGCCTCACTGACAGCTGATGTGTCCATTTTCTCCACAGCTCTGTTGTTTGGACGGAGAGAAGTCCTTCCTCTCTGTTCTCCAACAGCTCTAATGGATTCCAGAGCTTGGACGCAGAAATTGTTTCATATTTCAAACAAAAATACAGCCGTGGCGTGCGCCAAGCAAGCAAGCAAGCAAGCCTGAGTTTTATAATCAGAGAGGGGTGGAGGAGACAGAAAGAAAGACAGGGATGGAAGGAAAGACGCATGGAGAGGCAGAGCAAAAAGGGAGAGAAAGGAGAGGTTGATAGAAAGATGGAGGGAAGAAAATGGGTAGGAGATATTGAGAAGGAGCAAGAGTTTTACAACGTCAATATTTGATCGATCGGCATGTCACTACTAACTCCACCATCTATCCATATAAAAACTGACCTAAGCATCAGCCCACACAAGCTAACCCATACGTCAGCGCGTACAATGGCCTCGTTGTGGAAGGATAAATAGTACTTCTGGAGCTAGAAGGATTCATAACGAGAGTGATTCATCAGAGCGACCATTACCAAAACCACTCCAGAACCGCAACCAAAATGTCAGGCAGAATTCACTCATTCATACCATGTTCACAGTATATGCATGTTTCTATGGAACCACTGGATCTGGTCTATGTTCTGACGTACAGCGCAAGATGCCATCCGAATGAACAGAGGACAGTAAATCACATACTGTAATTGTAAATGTCACTATTCAGACTTTCTTTCTTTTTAGGAAAGAACATCATACAATGCTAGCATATTTGCAGTGACAGCGTTTCACTTTAAAAAAGTCAAGCCTCGAAATATTACTTCATGTGTTATTTAACAACGTGAACCCCAGGCAGAATCCCTATTCTGGGGGGAACATTCGCCAGAAATAGACGATCTACACTACAAGCTCACAACGTGTGAGCTTGATTAAAAAATAATAATAATAATAGTACAGAGCCAACTCAGGTTCTGTTTCACTAGAGGGTTTATAAAGTAGTTTATAAACCCCAGGGTTTATAAACTAGTTTATAGATGTGTATCTCATTATCATTGACATAAAACTTCTTCATCATCAACCATCTGTGCCTCATATTCATTCATTCAGTCAAGATCATCTTCCTCAGCCTAATGATCCTCCTCTGCCTCACATTCTCTATGATCCTGGCTGCTTTCTGTGCATTGGGTATATTATGGACATAATGATGTTGTCAATAACACACACATGTGTTGAGCAGATGAACAGGGTGAAGTGCGAGAATCACAGACGCATTTATTACCCACATTAACTAGTGTTTGTCGGAGAATCATTTCCTCTCATGGCCTGCGATGATGGAGCAGCAGTGGTCCTTGACACCACAACCAGCTGGGATCAAATCCCACCAGAGCCTTCTCTCCTGGGACCTTCCACTACTTGACCATATTCACACTGTGACATTTTGCTCTTACGTCACTCTTGCTGCTGTGCATCTCAAAGGAAAGGGGAGACACCTGCCCACTGCTCTGTATTGGAAGAGTTTTATTATTCTTGGCTGAGAGTTAACTCCACTGAAGCAATGTTTACGTCAGCCTTGAATGAATATAAAATACATAACACGTAGTTTCTGGAAAGCCCGTTGGCTTTGCAACAGCTTTTGTTGCTTCGTTGGTTGCTGTGCCAACCGTTATGGTACCCAGCTAGTGACTTGGAGACATTTTCTCCCACGTTTATAGTTTTGTTCTCACATATTATATTACTTCACTTAAGACAGTATAAACATGTCATTCTGTGTGTGCGTGTGCGTACAGCAGGAGTTCTCAAAGTGGGGTCTGGGGACCTTCAGGGGTCCTTGAGGAGAGGGTGG
>NC_137623.1:29690496-29717996 GCF_963280865.1 Gymnoscopelus braueri
TTATCCTATTATGATCTACAAAAGCAAGCAGAAAGCAACTATTCTTGTGTTAAAATTTCCTGGCCAAGACTATCAACAAAATTAGCCTATATGAATGCTGATGGACTGTCAATTTCTGCTAATAGGTAATTTAACCCCTTCGACCTTTTAAGTTGATAAACAAGTTATTTAGGTGTCGAGCAACGTATCCAATTAATATCTCATTTAGTCACCGAATCCATCAAGTGTCCAACACGTCATTCAGGTAACCGGAACGCTCGCCCCAAAACACGCTCGCCCCCATTTGTTTTTGACAGACCGCTCGCCCCCAGCGGGGGATTTAGTTTTACTGAGGACAAGGTTAGAAATACGTTTAGGGTTAGGCATAGTTTTACTGAGGTTAAGTTTAGGCATAAGGTTAGCTTTGGGCACCGTTTTACTGAGGTTATGTTCAGGAATACCTGGTTGTTGGTGGCGACCTTTCCGAGGTCGCCGTATTTGCCCCGGGGCGACTGTGTTTTGGGGCGAGCGTTCTGGCATTCGTCATTCATACTGAGGCGCACCACTCTACAGCAGCCGTGTAATGACTGCGGTTTTACGCTCGCCATTGATGGATGGACGCTCTTTACGCACACATCCAGAAAGCCTCTGTCTGGGGACCAGTGACCACGTACGGCTCCAGTGGTTTTTGGGGATTCTCTGAGGTGAGGTGGCGAACTGGACCTGAACGTCCAACGTCACAAAGTAAAAACCACCTTCAACCGTCCATGACAATCCTGTTCATTCTGCGCGCAACAGGTTTCGCTCGGTGACAATATTCTGTGTGAACTGAAATCAATTAAAAAGTGCCACAAAAATGCAAGGTTCCAAGCCTCTCTAGACATCGACATTTAATTGAACTCATTTTGCTTCTGTGGAAAATAACGACCGTCATACTCCCGTGGATGAAAACTTTTGCGATCAATGAAACGCGCACGCACGGAGCATCAACAACTTTTATCAGCGAAAGCCATCAGCATCAGATCCATAAACATAATAACACAACCGGTGCGGTTCACTTACCATAAAGCTGAGCAGATGATGAGCACAGGAGTAGAGAAGATAATCCAAAGAACCACGGAGGCAATAAGCTGCATGGTGACACAAGCATACATAAAGTGTGAGCACAACACAAACAAAAACGAACCGAGAGACGTATTAGCCTACTATCAATAAAGGCAGAAAAAGCAACAAAAACAAAATCTTTAAAAAAAAAAATCATGCATGAGCCTCATTTACCGTAAAGTCATCTTCGGCAATAAAAAAGTTAGGTCCTCACAAAGGTCCCCTTGTCCTAGAGAGGTAAGACACAGTAGGAGCCTGCTCTACTCTGCCTCTCAGTCTCACTCACTCCGTTTGAGACAAATCTATCCCTCTCACTCTCTCTTTCCCCCTCTCTCCTCTCCTCTCCTCTCCTCTCTATCTGCACTGCCTGCGGTTCCTGACGAAACAAAGGCAGCTTCAGTGCTCCGGGACTCAAGCGACCCTCAAACTCTTGAAATCCGACTCCGAATCTCTCTCACTCACTCTCTCTCTCTCTCTCTCTCTCTGTGTGTGGACCACCGCTTTTCTAATTCAACCCTCCTCCCCTCAAATGTCGCTAGTCGCTACCCCAATAGATACACATTAACACACTGGAGTTATAAGCCCTCCTTTCTCGACCTACTGCTGACTTTGAGATGGTTTGTCTCCCTTTCCTGGGGCAGGGGGAAAAGATGTTTCACGAGTCGTGCTACATATTTCCAATGCAAAGTTTGGTTGTCAAGCACACATAGAGGAGGCAATAATTCACAAGGATATTAAGTGTGGATATTAATAAATGGCATTTTGTCAGTGTTTTTCCTAAAAACAAGATATGATCCAATTACAATTTAGAACATTTCTCACAATGAAGTGAAGCAATTTTTTAAGTAGTTTTAACGATTTTTTTAATGTTAATGAATGTGCTACAGTTTCTTATGAGGTTTAGTACACACATGAAAACAGCATACACATCACACATAGCTTATTCTGTCATTACTCATAAGTTCTTTATGTAATGGAAATACAATTTAGGTTCCTATTTAGGTTATTGAGTATTGATTTATTATTGATCTAGTATGCATATACATGTCACATTGATCATTTTGTATGTATCATATTTATGATACATATGTATGATTATATGTGAGAATGTAATGTTTTAACAGTGAAGTGAACAAGGCTGTTAGTTTCAGTGTGTGCTTAGTAAACCCTCTGTATGGCTCTAGAGTAGTCTGATTAAAGCAGCTATCCCTCTGTAAGCATGCAGCAAGGCCAGGAAGCAAGGTTAAGTAGCTGTTCCTCTGTCAGCTAGCGCAGACAGCAAGAGAGACGGTTCCACGGTTTAGCAACCCCAGTAACTGAAGTATGTGTTTCTTATCAGACGACGGGGCTCCGGCTAAAGCAGTAATAGTAGCCTCGGCGTGTAGAGGTGGGCCTTCCATTCTCAGGCGCTGAGAGTGGAGCACATGTTTAGACGGCCAGTAGGGTCCTTCCATTCACAGCCGCTGAGAAGTGAAGTAGCGCATTTCATATAGTCTGGCAGAAGAGACCTTCCATTCTCAGATGTCGGACATCAAGGACAAGGATACATACACATTGTTGAGGACTCTGAGGACTGACATTCCTCTGTCGGACCAAAAGATGTGTTCTCAGCACTTGAGTATGAAAGGTCAATTCAGTGTTAACGCTTCATTCTCGCACAGAGGAAATATTGAATTTCCACAACAGACACCAACTCACTTCAGTGACAGAAAGAGGGGGGTGCACCGTTCGTGCCCCGCACAACTACCCCTGTTGCTCATGGTATTTCCCCAAAACACAGTAAAATGAATGGTTAACTGTACATAACTCAATGACATTAGTTAGAATGAACACATAAGTTCCCTGCAATGCATTCCCGATGCAAATGAGAACACAATAACACAACAATAAAACAATAAACATGTGTGCCCACTGCACCCAGAGACATGCTGGGAAGTCCCTCCCCTGTCAAACGCACACCCCGGGATGCTACACAGCCTCCACCTGAGGGGTCCAGCTGTCCCCAGCGTCCCACACATCCAACACAAAGCTGGTTCTTCTCTTCCAGGCTCAGGGATCTGGTGTCCCATGGGGTGAGGGTCATCCCGTGTGGCGGGCCCCTCACCCTAACCAATTGCACCCGGTAGACGACTCCAGGCAGCTTCCCAAGTACAGAACATGGCACTGTCCATTTGCTGCCGAGCTTCGGTCGAACACCCACACTGAGTCCCCGGTGCAATGTCCTTTAACCTTATATTGGGAATCATAGGTGCGTCTCTGGTGGGCCCCAGCCTTGGCAAGTACTTCCAGGTGAGTTCACGTGTCTCTCGCTGTCTCTCTTATGGCTGCACAACATAAACCAACGGGCCTTACCCCTCCGGATCAAGGGATGAGCAAAACACTAGGTCTGTCCACTGGGGTTCGTGGATTTCTTCTGAACAAATTACTGCTGGGGTGCAAAGTGTCACACAACTAGCATGCTCGTGGTGTTTCCCAAAACACAACACATGAAATAAATGGGTAAATGAACACAACCCAGTGATATTAATCACAATGAACACACCAATTCCCCCCAACATATTCCTGTAACAAATGACAACACAATAACACAACACTATAACAATAAACATGTGTGCCCATGCTGAGGCATGCTGGGATGTCCCTTGTGTGTACAATGAACTAAAATAAATCAAATAAAATGAACACCCCAGGACCCATTTTTACGGTGTGGCTCTGCAGGAGGCTGGTCAGTCTGAGTATGTCTGTCTGCCTGTGTGTTTGTGTGTTTGTCTGGGGCTAATCTCGCAAACAGCTGCACCGATCAGCGCCAACTTTCTTGTGTACGCTGCCAGTAGACAAAAACAAAGTACCTTCACATATTTTTTTCCACATGTGTTTTATATATTTTTAATATTCGACTTTAATTTTACAATGGAAGTCAAAGGGGTTCGGATCGGGGTGAAACCTTGCCCATTTGACCCTATATATCGGGATGCTACAATAAATTACCCAGTGGACAAACATTCAGACATGCACAAGCTATGGGCAAATATGGACACACATAGAAAAGACACTTATCCACTCTTAAATCAATTGACCAGGTTTCCCCAAGCGTCTGTCTTTCTTGGCCCCCTCCTTTTGTCCCTCTAAACCAAATCTCTTCAAATAACCAATTGTGATTCGTCGTGAGCTTGCAGATCGGCTATGTTCGACGAAAGCTCACCTATACTTTGCCGAACGTTCGCCTATATACCACGACATGCCCAGAATCTGGATTCTGGGGTTCATGTAATACCTTGCACCTCCCAACACACAGACAGAGTGGCAGAGAATCAAGGAGTTTTTTTATAATGAGTTTTACTAGCATTAATGACTGAAGCAATTAAAGACCCATTTTTAATATTAACCATTCATTACTTAAAAGTGAATATCTCTGTATGATCGCATGCACTGACCAGACTCCCCAAGCGGGGGGTCTGGGGGTCCTCCCAGAGGTAATTTCCTGTGTTCTGGTGAATTTGGGGAGTTTGCTACCAAATCAAGGAGAAATTTGGAATAACGACAATCAGGAGTCCTCAAGGAGATGTGGTTGAAATCAAGGAGACTCCTGCAGAATCAAGGAGGGTTGGCAGCCCTGACAGACACACACACACTCAGCAGTGTAGTCACAGGAGCCAGGGTGGTGCAGGGAGAACAGATAAAGATATGTGGAGACATTCTCTCTGACAGGCCAGGAAGATAGGAGGCAGCCTGGGAGTGATGCTGTGAGAGAGGTCATACCAACGATAAGACCTCCCCACGTAGAATACTGACAAAACAAAATGCAATTAACTATCTAGATAACACATCTCACATTGCTCTACCTTAAAGTAATACTAGGTAACGTTTTCAACAAAACTAAAGTTAAATTGTATATCTTTTGCGAGTGGCAAAAGTTTCACAACACCCACTCCGTGAATTTCACCCCCGGAAGCCTTTTATTTATATATTTTCTATTGAACGTGTACGGGGGGGACTTTCCCGGGAAAATGACGTTCCTGGCCAACGTCATGACGTCGTGGCCGACGTCCTCAGGAACTACCGCAACGGTTTCCTGTTTGGCCAGGAACTACCGCGCTATTAACAAAAAGGAACCTCACGCTGATTTTAAGATAATGTAGGATTGGAAGATCGAAAAAGAACAGAAAAAGAAAGCACAGCTCATGGTAACTAATGCTCCACTGGCTAAGAGAAACGATCCGTAGATAGTATAAAACAATTAAAAGATCGCTTTTTGAAACGCTTCCGGCTTCCGGTGAAAACGAATGGAATTCTGGGTAATCGAGGACTAGGGAAATTGTATGCAGTGACGGTAGTGACCAGCAGAGGTTGCTAAAAATCGTTATTTGTGATTCTGCATTGTACAACTTTAACGTATGCATCGTCGACACTCTTGTTTGATGAAGTAGGGCATTCATTTACAGAAAAAAAGTGAGAAATGTGGAGATATAAGGTTTCTGACTGACAGCAATGATATACAAAATAATACTTTCATTAAGTGGTTCCCAACCTTTTATCGTTGGATCCCCCTTCTTACATCTGACAAAAGCTGCCCCCCCCCCCATACACACAATTCTCAGACATGTTTAACCAGTTAAACCCTATATATACAGTATGTCAATGTATGTCAAATAGAAAAAACAGCTGTGTTGCTATTTTCACCGAATGTTTGCCTTTTGTGACATGCCCAATATGGATGCTAGGTTTCATGTGGTTAAAGTTAACAGTGCCACTACTAAATTTCACCATGATGTGTTACATGTGGGAGTTAATAATGCTATGGTAAAGGTAAAGTTTGTAACTTTGCCCTGTGTTTACATAAAACACAACAAAAAAAGAAATCACTTTTATTTTCATGTTTACCTGCAGGATACCCTCTCACTGTATTTTGGTGTTTTCGCTGTTTCTTTTTGGTAGACGGGACGTTTTTGGGCTACCAAAAGAAACAGTGAAAACACCAAAATACAGCGAGAGGGCAAGGTGTTTCTTGGTTTGTTATGTAAACACAGGGCAAAGTTACATGCTATGAGCCTTTAAATTTCAAACTGCTCACACTTCCGCTTCGAACCCTCTGATTGTTGTAGTGTTTTCTGCTCTCTGAGAGTGTCCAGTCTATTGTTTGCCAGACAGCGTCTGTCATGTCCTGGCCTGATAGCTGAGATGCTCTTCAGCACCACCTCTTTTGAAGACAGGGCCGGAGTGTTGAAGTGAGACCGTGGAGGAGCCCAGCTAGACTGATCACCATGAGTAGAACTGGTAGACCTTCTCACATTTCTACATTTTCAGTAGAGTATATTTTAGAGAGAGAATCAGGCTTGTAAACGATCAGAGCAGGAAGAAATTAAACATATTCCATAAATATTATGTACCCATACACAAGATGTAAGAAACCTTGAACCTAGAACCTTTTGATATAATTATAGTTCATCTTCTAGCTAGTATAATCAGTTTCATGCCCGTTCTACTTAATGGCTTTCTGTGTGAGTCAGACCCAGCTGACAGAGTCAGACCCAGACCAGCTTTCAACTGCTGGAGTTGCCAAAACAACGGCAGGACATCAGAAAATGTCATGCCTATTACCAATGTGTTTCCTTCAAAACAGCAAGAAGACAAAAGACAGCTGTTATGCTGGGTTCTGGAAGTGGTACATTTGGTTCAATGTCAAGTAGCAAAGTTAAGAGTAGCAAAAACCAGCAACTCCATCAAAAACCTGCCGTGAAAAAAATATTCTCCCGTATGTTATCATGTTTCACTTAGCACACATTCACCGCAGTGCACGCAGTCCATAATCTAGCTTGACCGACGCTGGTTTTGACACAAGTTCAAGTGAGAGAATTGTGGTTTTTCTGTGGGCTGCCCAGAAATGACTTCATCCAGAACACCCACAGGCAGACCTCTGGGCACTACTAGGTGAATGATCTGCAGATCTCCATAGCAGCCTGTGTTTTTAGGGATAAACAAAGATCTGACCTTCTAAAATGAAGAGAGTCAAGTCAAGTCAAACTTTATTTATACAGCACATTTCGTTCATAAAATGCAACGCACTGCGCTTCACACAAAATAAAATGGGACAACAGAGAGATGGAGAGAGAGAGCTATTGAAATTGAGAAAGCAATCTGGGAACCAATCGGGAAAAAAAGGGGAATTTATTTTTACCCCTTTGAATTTGGAGCTCTGAATCTGTCTTGAGAGATTATTGAGAAAGAAATAGGGACGAGGGACGGATAAAGAGAAACAAGAGACAGGATTGAGCCAAAGACGTCAGTCATGCACAAACTTGATGACAGACGGCGAGTGAGGGGAGACAGACAGACAAAGAAGAATGACAGACAGACATGGCCCCGGGGAACAAGGGATAGAGTGAGGGAGTGGGGGAGTGAGTGATATAGGTGGGACAGAGAAAAGACTGGAGGTAGACAGAATCAGATGAACACTCAGAGACAGAAATGTATCCAGAACGAGAGAGAGACCGAAAGAAAGGAACTCGGCTCCACCAGACCGTGGGTGAATGGGCTGCAGATTACAGGGGTCTAGTGGAGGTCTAGTGTGACTCCATATGATACCAACGTATCAACACTGCTCCTCAGCTACAAGAGCCGTGGGAACCAGCCGGCAGCGCCACTACCAGCTGGCATTAAAACACACAAGCGAACGCAAGGCAACGCAAACGCAACACAAGCGCTAGGAAACGCTTGTCTGACTTGTCTGCCAGGGACATTACAGTATAAGGGATTTTCCCACCTTGAAACTACAGTATGTGGTGGACCGGCTGCTATTTAGTGCTGCAATTACACAGCCGGGACATCCGTATAGCCGGCTACAGTACTACTTTGTGTATGAACATTGGTCTATTACAGTGGTTCTCAAAGTGGGGTCTAGGGACCCTCTGTGTGTGCATTTGAACGCTCTCAGAGTTATGGGGGTCCTTGAAATTCAAAAGGTTGAGAACCACTATCTGTTATAATGATGATGACTCACCTGTCTGAGGAGCTTCCTGTGTGCTGTATGTATGTACCAGATGGGAATGTTGTGACGGTGTCAGAGCTCACAGATGCACCATGAAGACAAGCTGAGGAGATAAAAGATAGTTAGAGTTATCACTTAATCAGCTAATCAGGCCAAAGTGGAGGTGAGAGGAGATGACCTGCGACAACTGGCAGAATGACACCTGAATGTGGCCTCCTGGAGGCACACGCACAAGCACACGCACAAGCACACGCACACGCACACGCACACGCACACGCACACGCACACGCACACGCACACACACACACACACACACACACGCACACACACATACACACACACACACACACACACACACACACACACACACACATTACTTTACACATTACACATTACTTTCTTAGCGCCAATTTCTAAAATTTATAATATTTTTTTATAATCGACTAAAGCGATTAGTTTGATCAACCTCTTAAGCCCTATTATGCTTTGTTGTTAAAAAGTTTCGGAAATAAAAGCAACATTTCAAATCCCCCCCAAATCGATCTGTTTAGTATTTGGAGTACTGTGTGTGTGTGTGTGTGTGTGTGTGTGTATATGTGTGTGTGTGTGTGTGTGTGTGTGTGTGTGTGTGTGTGTGTGTGTGTGTGTGTGTGTGTGTGTGTGTGTGTGTGTGTGTGTGTGTGTGTGTGTGTGTGTGTGTGTGTGTGTGTGTGTGTGTGTGTGTGTGTGTGTGTGTGTGTGTGTGTGTGTGTAGTCCCTAGTAGTAAAGGTTGCAAGTCCCAGTGTGTCCATCATCAGCCATGTGCCCTTTAGCAAGGCAGCGAAGCGGTATCAACACAGCAATTTAAGTGAATTTGGATAAGAGCACCGGAGAAATGCCTAAAATGCGAAGTGGTGAATGAAGCAGAAAGTTCAAAGTGCTTCCATTGTACATGTTGGCATTGTAGTTGGCTTTGTCCCTGCGCTGACCCTGGGTCAGTGACGGAGGAGGGTCTTTGCTGATGAAGGATTATGCACCAACTGGTCAAAAAAAAAAGGGGGGAAAAAGGCAACCTACTAGACAAGATTTCCCCTGCCACAAACTTTAGCAACAAACTGCCACAAACTTTATCAATCCAGAGCAGAGCTCTGGACCCTGATGTTGGATAGGAAGGAGTGGAGGGGCAGTGATCCAGGAGCCCTGAGTTGATGTTGGCTAATCTCAAACTTTTTCATGTCAAGCACACCCAAAATGATATAATGTATTTGGCTGCGGAACCCCATTTCAAAAATATTTTGTGCCAGGGATTTTTCAAAAATAGCAGATATACAAGCTCATGGCGTGGCACTCAGTGCCGTGCTATGAGCTTGTAGATCTGCTATGTTTTAATATAGCCAAAGTATAAAATATGGTTAAAGTGGTTAAAATGATTGTGACACTATATTCAATAATTTAGCTGGGGACCCCCTGGTACCCCCCCAAGGACCCCTGGGGTTCCCCGGACCCCACTTTGAGAACCAATGGGCTAGTCCACACCCTTGTGTCACGAGTTGTCATTGATGTGTGCAAAGTTGACATAGGGATGACTTGAATAGAGTGAAATGGAAAGAGGGTTGAAGGGGATGAAGGCATTATAAGTGAAGGGGTGAAAGTGCGGGGGTGAGAAGAGTGCGAGGGGAAGAAGGGCATGATGATGAAGGAATGAGGGGCGTGTGTAAGGAAGCCGATGAGAGGTGGGGGATGAGGGATGAGATAGCTCTAAACAACTATCTATTTTATGAATGCTCTTGGTATCTGTCATCATATCATATTGTAGCGTGCCATCTTGGCATAACTCAAGTTTGCCTACCAATCCTATGATTTTATTAAGTTCAAGGATGTACGGAACTAATCCTAGTATTAGTTCTCCCCTTTCCTCTAGATACCGCATGTGTTTTGAGCTGTACAGAGCACAGGCCTGTCCGAGGTCACTGATTATCTCTGGAGGAATACAATAACAGCTCATTGGATTTAACTTGACCATCTATGACAAAGCAACAACACCTCCGGCGACGCCAGTCAGAGCCGAGGTCAAAGTGTTGTTTGAGACATTTGGATGCTGTTTGTCCAAGATAAATTGTCACACCATCACCTTGCCGTCTTCTCTCTCAACCTATGAGCGGCCCAGCTGTCGGTGTCAGAGCTGATAACAACTTCCTATGTGTATAACTATTGTGATCATTGACTGTTTAGTCAGAGAGATATTTTGCTGTACGGTGTCTCGTGTATTTGATTCTCCCTTTTCAACTTTTTAACTTGAGAGCTAGCCTGTGTCTGCTTGATTCCGTCTCACCTTTTTTTTAACAATATAGACCAGGATTTTCATTCCCTTATCAGCTTTATCAAGGGGGTTAGAGGATGAGGGGGTTAAAGGATGGTGAACAAAGGGGGATGAACAAGGCGGAGGGACTCTCAGCCAGTCGCAGGTGGAGGGATGAGGGTTCCAGGGGGATGGAGCGAAGCCCTGAGTCTTTGGCTTGGTGGTCCATCAAGCATGACATTTATGTCATTTGACTAACTATGGGAGGAGTTGTTATCAGCTGAGATCAATTCAGGTGAGTGTTGCAGGGAGATGTTATCAAGTGAGATTGTAATTAGGTGAGTGGGTGAGGTTGTTATCAGGTGAGATTGTAATCAGGTGTGGTCTTCCCTCCTGAACATACTTGGTTCCAACTCCATATCATGAACTGAAGGAATGGAGATCATCTTGAACCAAACTCCAAACACACACGCACACGCACACGCACACGCACACGCACACACACACAAAAGCAATGGTGGCATTTGTGTTTGTTTACACACACACACACACACACACACACACACACACACACACACACACACACACACACACACACAGGCAAGCAGTGGTGGCATTTGCGTTTGTTTTCATAGCCATAGCTCTCTTTGTACCTAAGCCCTTTCTTTCTCTCTTTTGCTATAGACTTCACATACATTCCCCCCGCTCCCCGCCTTGACTGACAGGGACCCCCCAGTCCATGGGTCTGGAGAGTTGGGGTTGAGTGGTGTTATGAAGCGACTTCACAAAGCCCGGGGGGGTAGGGGGTGGTGTTGCAGGGTCAGAGGTTATGTTTCGCCTGTCAGGGTTGGAATGGTGGCGGTGGAGTGGCGGGATCAAAATATGCCCCAGGCCTCACTGGTCTAAAAGCAAAGATCTCATCAAGTGCTACTGTTTTTTTGGTTGTTGTTTTTTTAAGACCCACTCTGGGATCTAGTTGTGAATGAAGGTGTTAAAGGACCACCCATTTTCAACCAGACTTCATGTAATTAGCTCATTAATAGATGGCAGCCGTCCTCCTCTCAGAGGAGGGCTGTGGGCAGTTCAGTAACCTGCCCACCAATGACATCATTGGGAGGCAGGTTTGGTCATTTAAAACAAGATTTCAAACCTTTTCTATTTCAGCCATAACTTTACAAGAAGAGAAAGGCTGTAGTTTCTATTAGCTATTAAATAAACATTTTTCAAGGTTTCAATGAAAAAATACCATAACTTTTTAATTAATTAATTAATCAATTTTAATTTATTTTATATTGATGTTATGTTATCAATAAAATCGTAGTGTTTTGTCAATTATTTGGGGGCCCACTTGCAATACCCTCACGGCCCACCAGTGGGCCTTGGCCCACATGTTGGGATTCGCTGTTCTTCTAAATCAAGGGTGAAATCCCATCCCATCCATTCCAGATGCTGTCCTCAAAGTGCTCTCATATAAAACTTTGGGCCAGAATGGTTACCTAATTACTTGACCGATTTCTTTGCGTGAAACTCCTCGAGTGCATCCACCATTGGTTCACATCAGGCCTTTTCTCTCTGGTTGGACAGCTGTCTGGCCAAAGCCATTAAGCAGCTCTGCATGCATCGCGCCTTATTAACCGTGAAAAGCGGCTGCGGAAAAAAGGGATCCACTTGAGGATTTCTGGGCTGTGCTGAGTGGATGACCTCAGCTGGCCCTATAGTCTACACACAGAGTCCCTCCCTGTGCGGAGGTGAGCCCTCAGACTTGGCAAAACAAATCTGTAATCCCATTACGGCTCTATCTTACTGTTAATAATAACAACCGTTATGTATTTAGAACTCACCTAAAAGCCAAGTTTACACAGTACTTCACAATTTTTTTTTAAAAATACATCGATGAAACTGGTGGACACATTCTAAAGAATACTGGTTACATTTTTTATTGGTTAATCCATTTAGACCTGAGGCCGATTTTAAAAACGCCTTCTAAATCCTAACCTAAGTTTTCATGAAAAAAAAAATGTATTAAAAATCCTTTAGCTATATACAGTACATAGCAACATCTAAAATGACACAGATGCTTTCCCGGTTTTAAAGGTATAACAACGTAAAGGCTTTCCCGGTCTTACTGAGTTAATAAAATAATAACATTTGTTTTCTGTATCACCAGGAGGTTAATTGCATTCAGCCGTTGTCTTTGTCTTCCAATCTCTCTAATCAGGGACTAGTTAGACCTGGGATTCCAGGTGAAAGCGAGGTACATCAGGTGACCATCGGCTACCGTGACATCGCGCAAAGACACCTGGCTTAATATTTTGAGGGCAAAAAATAACAAATGAATAAAATAATGAATTAATAAAAAAAAAAATGCACGGTGGTGTGCCGGGTCAGAAAATGCCGAGCCACTCTTTGTTCCCAGTTCACAGCTGGCCTCAGGAGTTAATGTCCCATTTAGGGAGCTTCACCACAAATGTTTCCCCTTTTTCCCGACAGCCATAAACCTGTCATTAATGGATCTAGCCATCACAAGCCTTGTTTATGTTTGTTGGCCAGTATGTGTGTGCTTTTGAATAAACATAAGCCGAAGTTGTGATCTATAAAAAATAATCTTCATCACAGTGATATTTACATATCATGTAGATGTATTTTCCCCCAACAAAAAGTTAACCCAGATTCTTATCATTACAGTTAATTAATGATGTGATACACTGTTTGTTTCTGAGCAGTTCTCATGTTATGAGTCATGTACGGTCAGAGGACATTTGTTTATGAATGGGGTCCATGATGAGGTAATGGGAGTTGTAGTGAGGTTGGCACTGACTGTACTGGTCCAGCATCAGTCATTGCTTTGGAAGGCTCCACTGAAATACACTTCATGTAATTTAACAGGTGCCCAAGGATGAGGTAGTTAGGTCATGCAGACCCTTGCTTTGTTCTCATTATTAAGACAGAAGTTGATTGATCCCCATTGGGAGATCAATCAACTTATGCATTTATCAACTATTAGCTGATAAATGCATAACAGCAAAAACAAACTGGAATAGTAATTAGTTGTCATATCAAACAGGGTGTAGACATTAGACAAAGTTGCAAACAAAGTATAATATTGAATAAGCACAAACCTATAAAGAAATTATATGAGCGTCTGTGAGGAAGATCAATATTTTTAAAGGAGATAGATTAACTAAATCACTAATGCGAATTGCAGTTCAGCATATGAAAACAGTCATATGAAGTGTATAATAATATTCATGTTTTGGAATTTCAAGAAATTCCGTATACATTTGGCTGACACTGTGGTTGAACCCCAACACTGAACAGATATCAGTCAGGAGAAGATGTTGAGTTTTTCCAACTTCTACACTTCTGTTTTCCATCTGGTAAAGTGGCTTTTGATCCCAGCACAAAGATCCGGTCCGCCCACCGTTGAAACTACTAGAGGTATTGGCCACTGGTCCATTGTCCAAGGTCTGAGCGGACATTCTGCACGAGAGGAGACTATTATTTACGAGCCAAAGCTTAGCGTTGGAGAAGTAAGCCATACAAGAGATGGCCAGGTTGTCAGAGGACTCGGATGTCAGAACCAGACATTTGGATCACACACACACACACACACACACACACACACACACACAGACACACACACACACACACACACACACACACACACACACACACACACACACACACACACACACACACACACACACACACACACACACACACACTTCCTCCTGCACCGTTACTGAGTTTTGCGTTCTATGTGCTTTTTCAGTTTGTACAAGAGCGATGTCCCAGGAATGAAGGAGAGTTTTCCAACCAGAATGTCAGAATCAAAATAAAACAATGAGGTATTTGATCTAAGGTATCAGGTATTTTCTCCGGCACACTGTACACAAGGATAGGATATAGCGTAGGATCTCTCTCTCCCATGACCACCCACTGCTCACGGAACCTGTGAGGTAATTGGTTCATCGTGTACTCTGCTGGAAAACATAAATAATATGTCACAGAGCATTCTGACGAACTCGCAATTAAGCTAGTGTGGGTCTGACATCTGAGGAGATGTAAATGAAGTTACGCATTTTCCAATACACAGCATGTGAAGGCCTTGTACTGTTCAGGATGGAGGGGGTGGATCATTGCGGTTGTCAAGGTGACACCTGTCAAAATAAATAAACAAATACTGAATGAGGATACGCTTATGTATTTAAACATGTATCCATCAGTTTTCCTTAAAAAATATAATTTAGGATTTGAAATGAGACACTTGAGTTGCTCCGTCCTCTGGTCCGACATGTTAAATAAACGTCTCTCTATTTAGCAGACGCTCTTATCCAGAGCGACTTACAATAAGCAAGGTAATCACGTAGATTGCAGAGAGACAGTGTAGTGCCTCTGTAAACTGGTAGACCAAGAACCTAGCATCAGTCTACACAATATGCTATCAAAATAATACATTACATTATAATATAAGCAAACTACTAGTAGTAACTACTACTACTAGTGCCTTCGTAAACAGAGTTCTCTACCATGGCATTCTACAACAGACAGGGCCCAGCGTGAAACACATCAACTGAAACACGATGAAACACATTCCAAAGGGAACACACAGAGTTCACACAGTATACTGATTACTAAGAAAACAGTGGGAGATGCTAAATTCGGTGGATTTATACTTGTACGACACCGGCGGGCAGCTAAGTATAATTTAAAACACCCTCAAAGGCGGGCTGGAAAAAGGAGATGAAAAACACTATGAGATAATGAACGGTAGATGAAGAACAAAAATATGGGGGGGGGGGGATGTTTATAGTACATGTGCATGAACACGTAACAGAGAAGACATCAAGTTCAAACTCTGGTGATTACAGCATAACACACTCGTTAGCAATGCAAACCCCAAACCCCAACAGCCAGGCTGGGAGAGCGGTGCTTCTCAAGAAATGTTATTTCAAGGACTCCCCCATTCTACTATGCATCACACTTGAGTTGCTCCGTCCTCTGGTCCAGTGTTAATTTTGACAGCAAATTCTGATTTAGTTAGTCTTTCGAATAACACACCATTTAATTTGAGTCCTATTTTAGTCATCTGAAATTGTTTAGTCTTAGTCTAGTCTTAGTAGACACATTTTTTTAGTCTTTTAGTCTTTTAGTCTTGGTCTTTTAGTCAACAAAATTAATACTGCCACGGACCCCATAACTCGGAGAGTGTACAAATGGAACCAAATGGACCCTTAAGGGTCCATTTGGTTCCATTTGTACACTCTCAGAGTTACAGATCGGTACGGGTCCATTAGGTTGCCCACTTTGAGCCCACTTTGAGCACCAGTGGTAGAATTTACATTTACATATAGCCAATATAGAGACAACCTATACTACAAATACATTTGTTCTGAACAGTAGGCCTCATTTTGTTTCACGTGCAAATTGCCAACGTGTATGAAAAAAGTAATTCGGAGGAAGCAGGAGAAGGAAAACATTATAAAAACACAGCTTTCCTGTTGAAAGCAATGAACGTCTTGACCCTGACACCCCCCCCCCCACACACACACCTCCCACCCCCCCCCCCCCCCACACACACACACCCCCCCCCCCCCCCCCCCCCCCACACACACTGCCCACACACACTGCCCACACACACTGTTTACAAAAAGATGGCAGTGACGCACAACAACATTTTAAAATCGAGTTAAAAGGCTGAAAAACAGCCCCTTTTTCACTCACTGGTGAAAAATATATTCCATGCGGATCATGTGTAATGGCTTCAATCTCGTTGGCAGATAGATGATACGCTGTGTGAGGGAGCCCTGCAGTGAATATGTTTCCCTGTGCGCGCTGAATGAAATGTGCCAGCGGTACGGGGCTAGCGGGGTGAAGAAGCTGACCACATCTGCTTGTTTACCTGCCTGGTTTTCTTTAGCAGCGTCTGTGGAGCGGATGAATGTGCGATGCAATTCCCCCCGGCAGGGACGGTGGGGCTGTCAGCAAGCTATCTGGGCATGCAGTCAAAGCCTTATAACACACACGCACGCACGGACAAACGCATGCATGCACACACACACTTGTGAGGATATCAACATTTCAGTAAGGCAATTTTATGGCTGACATTTTTGCAATATTTTGGCTTTTCTTTTTGCATAAGGATAAGCATAAACACATACACACAAAAACCTGAACCCTCTGCTATTTGGTGAAAGTTCATCCTCTCTGGACCTGTGTGTGTGTGTGTGTGTGTGTGTGTGTGTGTGTGTGTGTGCGCGTGCGTGCGTGCGTGCGTGCGTGCGTGTGTGTGTGTGTGTCTCGCGCACACACACGTGAGTCATGCATGCATGTACTGTATGTGTGTGTGATATGTATGTATATGAGCCAGCCAAGCCAAACTTGTGTGGGCATCAGTCAGCCATATATTCCATGGGCGTGGCCGTGGTGGGTGCAGACTGGACACTCCTATGCTGCCTTCCCTCACCCAGCCCAGGGGCACAGCACAGGGCTGCCAGTGTCTTTCAACCCCAACCGCACCGTTACATTACACCTAGAATCTTTAATGATGTGTGTGTGTGTGTGTGTGTGTGTGTGTGTGTGTGTGTGTGTGTGTGTGTGTGTGTGTGTGTGAGGTCATGTTGACCTGGTTCCGTGTATGTCAGTGCGTAACGTTGAATTCCTTTTTTAATGTCTGGGAGTTACAGTAAAATGACAAATATTGCAGCATAAAATGTTCCAGCATTCATACGTTCCAAAGAGTGACTGACGCGCACATGTCGTTGTCACTGACTCGTTTTCTTCTCCCCTTCCTGCAGCCCAGGATGAATAAACAATACCAGGCTGGTATGGAATGCTCATCTCGTTAAAACTTCCTTCATGTCAAGGTCCTACAGGCATGAAACAAACAGTGCAACGTCAGTGTAGTCCGTTTTAAAGCCAGCTCAGAAAAGCATGTGTACAACATACTCAGTGGTAATAAAACAGTGATCATCATTTTGAACATTCACTGTATGGTTATTAGTGTGGTCAGTCAGTGTTAAGGTTTGATGTGGAGTTTTAAGCCATTATAAGACCGGGAAAGCATCTGTGTCATTTTAGATTTCTTTGGCTATTCAAAAATAGCAGATCTACAAGCTCATGATCTACGAGCTTATAGATTTGCTTATTGAAAAATCGTGAAAATGTGTGCAAATCTCTGAATAGGCCTATACAGCATATATAATTGTTTAACTCAAATCTTTGCTTATGGGGGAGATGGGGGGCCCGCGGCCGCGGCCAAATACATATCATTTTGGGGGTCCTTGACATGAAAAAAGTTTGAGAACCACTATATATATTATAGCAACATTAGTTCAAAAAACTGTTTGGATTTAGAAGGCATTTGTAGAATCGCCAGAAGCAAAGATTTGAGTTACAAATGTTCGCTTTAAAAAAATATATATTCAAAGATTTGCACACATTTTCACGATTTTTCAAAAATAGCAGATCTACAAGCTCGTATATCTGCTTTTCTTTTTTTAATAGCCAAAGAAATATAAAATGACACAGATCCTTTCCCGGTCTTAATGGGTTAAAGGAGTACTTCCACTGATGTCGGTCAATCGATTGATTGATCATTAAAATGAACTCTCTGAAAATGCACGCGGCCCACCCATCTGACCCCTTAACACTTAATGTTAAGTGGACAGATGGGCGGGCCGTGAACACTTTTGGGATGTTCAAGTTGGCCCTGATCCAGAAAAGGTTAGGAGCCAGTGATTTAGAACATTTGTGTGCGATGCCTTAATTAAAGAAGACAAACATTCTGAAAATCTTGTCGTGTTTGATCAGTTTTAATTCCATGTGTTAGGCTTGAACGAGACAGGTTTTTTCACTGGAGATATTTGGCAAGAAATGTGCACAGCTGAGAAAATAACTGATTGTCAAGGGATCTACAGAGTGAAGTTCATTACCGAACTGTGGTCAGAGTATAAATGATGTCAAATGTTAGTTTAAGGATTTGTTCTACTTAAGGCAGGTACACATTGCAGGACCTTAAAGTGCTCGGGGGGTTATCTGATCGTTAAGCATTACACACTGCAGGAGTTTATTTCTTGAAATCGGCTGTCATAATATCGTTGTGGTCTTCACAACAGGATTGATCCCCGACAAGGGCTGACACACTGTAGGATAGTTCACTAGGATGCTATCTCCAGAGTCAGACCCAATACATACATTTGAGTTTATTCCAATTCATTTTAATCGACGTATCCCGTGATATGCCTCTCCCCCTCTCCCTCTCTCCCCTCTCTCGCTCTTTCTCTCTCTCTCTCTCTCTCTCTCCCTCTCTCTCTCTCTCCCTCTCTCGCAGTCAAGTGCGCAGAAGCCGTCAGTGACAGCGTTGCCATGTCCGCTTATTATAAGCGACTTTGGGCTTGTTTTTCTGTAGAGTTGCTTGTAAATATTGGTTGTTGCGGGGTGCATTTTTTGGGCTTATTTGTGTAGTTGCTTATTTGGCCTTGTTTCCTAATGTTGTTTAAACCAGTGGTTTAAACAACACATAATATGTATTTGTCCGCAGACCCCCCTTCTGTAAATATGTTGTGCCATCACTGACCCCCATACAAGATTTGTGTGGATTTGGAAAATATTCCACAATTTTCTCAAGATTTTTATTTGAAAATAGCTGCGACGCGTTGTGAGCTTGTAGATCGGCTATTTTCAAATATCCAATGTATTTGTAAATAGGTTTAAAGTGCTCAAGTGGCCTTTTCTTGGGCTTGTTTTCATAGACCTGGTTGCTTATTTCTCTCGCAACATCTGGCAACGCTGTTCATAACAGCGTGCACATGCTGCACACTCACACACACACACACACACACACACACACAGAGCTCGCTCTTGCTCTCACTCTCTGTCTGTCTGTCTCTCTCTCTCTCTCTCTGTACAATTCCTCTAAAATAAACAGCCCACCACCAGGCTCGCTCACTCTCTCATTTTGTTTTATAATGTTAACTTAATACAGGACTGGACGGTAATATTGCGGTAGGGACTGTTTGTTGTGGTCAGATCCAGCGACGCTCCCCTGGCCACGGTGGCTGTAATGTGCTCTCATTGGCTGTAGCGTGGATCTCCTCGCAGACCCTTTCATAATGTATGATACTGTCCGATCTCCTGTCTGGGACAGAGCTGAATATCTAACATGGTAGTTATCTGAAAACGGTCGGAAAGCCGTCGCAGAGCGGATAATCGCGGCCACATCGTCTCGCGGAACCTTTCACACAGAGCGAGCATTATCTCGCAGATCAAAGGCCGATCTGCGTCAGATCGGGAGGTTTTGTCGGCGAGCGCCAAAAAAATTCGGCGACAGCAATCTCGGACCCAATCTCCTGCAGTGTGTACGGGCCCTTACTCAGGTGGTATATATGTGTTGGCATGTACAGTACATACTGTACAAATGCACCCATACACACATGTGTGCAGCTGTATTTATAAATAAACTCAGACATACAAGACAGACAGACAGACAGACAGACAGACAGACAGACAGACAGGCCTCTCCTCTATACCTCACCATCTCTCGTGTTCTTTTCTTTGTAGCAGGGCTTGTACCCTTGTCTTGACCACCATTCTGTCACCACCACATTACAGCCCATTATCCTACACACACAGCCCCCCCCCCCCCCGGTTCAAGGCCATTCCTGAGGACATGTGGAAGTATGTTATTCAAAGGCCATGAGGTAAGTGCATGTCGGAGCCCACTCGCTGTCACCTGCCTGCCATCCACACTGACCCGGCTTTCAACACACTTCCTAACATAGATGGTGCTGGTGGTGGTGTGGGGGGGCGGGGGTGGACCTTCACATTTTCACGTTTGTCAAAGAAATGACACTTCTGGGTCCCCAACCACTTTCATCACACTTTTTGGGACTTCCAAGTCCATGTCAGGCAGAAACCTTGTATCGCCATAGTTAAACTTTTTTTTGCGTCAATGAATAATTTGCCGTATGACAGTGTCACACGAAAGTAAAAGTAACTTCCACATAAGTACAGTACTTTGCTACTTTGCACCACTGTCCCTATGTGAGGACTGGATGGGTGTTTTAGGACCCAATACAGGAACTCAGAACTCAAAGTAAACTCAGGAAACCAAGGGGGACAGTTTACGATGACTTTACTTAACGAAACACAGTTAAACACAAGCACACACTGACACCCGGAAGAGTCAAACAATAATACAATGAACCAGCACAGAGAGCAGTCACAGACAGTGTTAAATAGTCTCCGGGGCTAGGCATGGCTGACACCCGCAGGTGAGTCCACTCTAGGCAATCAGTCCAAAGAGGAGAGGGGAGGGGCTGTGGAGCTCAGGAGGAAGATACACTGGGCATTGGGCAAAGTCACCAAAGGGCAAGGGCACAGAACACAGGGCAGGGGCAGGGGCAGAGGCAGGCAGCGCAGGGCAGATCGTGACCCTGGATCCAGTAGCAGAGAAACAGAGGATCATGGGTAAGTGAAGGTAGCCTCGGGTGATGGATTAGCGCTAACTGTGTGGATAATATGAGCTGATCTTCTGTGTGGGGTCCCTGGTTGTCCCTCTCTCTTTCAATGGCACAAATCTCCTTCCAAAGTCTCTGTATTACTTGTTGTTTTACGGAATGAGGCCTAAGGAGGTAAGCCGTCTAGAATTGCATTCATCCATATGTGTGTGTGTGTGTGTGTGTGTGTGTGTGTGTGTGTGTGTGTGTGTGTGTGTGTGTGTGTGTGTGTCTGCCCATCCGTCCACAGCTAATGTCACAAACCGATCAGACCTTTTCTCTTGGTCAAAGAGAAAAGGTAAAATAATGTGATCACCATCCAGGTCATCAAGATCCACAATGGCTGGATTTTTTCAGATATGATACCCTTTTGGTCTAAAAGGGCAGCAATACTGTCACGGTCCGCTCCTCGGGCCCTGGACTTTGTCTTTATTATTTGGACCTTTCTGCCCTTATAAGGTCATGGACTTAGGGACCAGTCGAAATTTACATAAGGGGGGGCATGGAGGAAATGTATGTGCCCTGATCTAAAATGCCATGACCCTCCCTTTGACAAAAAAAAAAAAGCAATGACCCTCCCCAAGTGATTACAAAAAAAAGAGTAACCCTCCCCGCCTAGAAGTGTCACGATATATTGTGTCACGATATAGCCTATCGTGGTATTAAAATGTGATGATAGGTATTGTCATGATGTCATACTGTATCGTAATATTTTTTTAATTGTTTTAATTTAATTTAATACAAAAAAAACGGTGAAAGTTAGGAGTTTTTACTGTATGATATGAAATGTAAAGCTTATCATAATCATAGTAATTATTAATCATGTCCTCCATCATATTCAAGGTATTTTGGAGAGAAATGAAACAGACTCCAGTCAGTCACTTTCAGTTTAAAGCACTGCAGAGGGGAGGTGTTGTGTGTCAGCTGATGCTCGTTGACGCTCGTTAATGTGACATGCATCTGCACTCTCAAATAGGCCTACATCTAATCTAAGATTGTATTATACTGTATCTGGTATTATAGATGTTTTTTAGCTGTTGGAAATAACTAGGCTGCACTTGGTTGGTAAAGTCCAGATGACAAAAATATGAGGTTTGTGGAATTTATAGTTATGCAGTCTTAAATTATATTATATTTGTTATATTAGTGTCTATCTGTCCTCTGAAACAATGGGTTTATAGTTAGTGAGAACTTCACTTCTCCATTAAGCTTGCACAAATGTATTTATTTGTGTACAAAGCACTTTGTAATTGTTTCTAACTTGCTTTATAACGTTATTTATAAGATGATGGCCAATGTTGATGATACATGAGAAAAGAACATTAATAATATATCATATCGATATCATGCCCAACATCATGTATCGTATTGTGAAATTCTTGACACCCCTAACCCTCCCCATCAAATACAACATGACATTTAAAACTGATATGTCCAATGTTTTGCTTTCCACATTGATTAGAACATTGCTGTAGTGTAGTCAGTCTTGCTAAATGCACAGTGTATCTGTAGTAGTGGTAGCAGAATGGATAGTGTTCTCATCTTACATGTGGGAAACCCATTGAATCCTGGTCAGATTGAAGAAAGTTGAATATTTGGTAAACAGTAGTTTAAAACTTTTGTCACTCTGCCCTTTTAATTATCAACTACAGTGACTACAACTACACTGTTGCCTACATAAAACAAATTAGGCTATCAATTATGGCCTGATGCTTCTGGTTTTACTTGTGGAGCTATAGGCATCTATACACAACTGTCCATATAGATCCACATTAATCACATGCACAGAATTACTTCAAATGATTATGAATATCCAGTTATAGTAGGCCTATTTATAATGCATCTCTCCAATAACGCCTGTTGAAGTTTTGCTTAATTGTTCAACCACCATCGTTAAGACGCTGAATAGATTTGACTGGGTCGTTCACACTCGCTGTGCGTTGATGGCTTGTTAACGACCGTCATTGATTCTAAATAGACAAGGTGTTACTTGATTTGAATTCTTTGTATCCTTTGAAATGGAGAGGGGTCATTGATCACTGTTCTGCTGTACTAAAAAGGTATATAAAAAACGGACTATTTTATCAATTCAAAATTGCATGACCCTCCCTTGGATTCAAAGTAAAATTAGCTGACCCTCCCTTGGACCAAAATTAGAAAGGCATGACCCTCCCCTATTTTCCTCCATGCCCCCCCTTATGTAAATTTTGACTGGTCCCTTAGGACTTCTATTGTATCGTTCCTATTGTGTTCTGTTACTCTGTTGTTGCCTTTGCCCTGCTTTTGTGTTCCTTTATTTTGTAGTATTGTTTCCTGTTCTACTTAGTTACTGTTACCTGTCTTGTCTCACCTCCCTGTTGATTACAGTTGTTCTCCTCCTGTGTCCTCTTAGTCCCTCAGCCTATCCCAGTGTTGATTGTCTGTTGAGTTCACCTGTGTCTTATTATTTCCCTGTATATTTAAGCCCTGTGTTTACTCCTTGTCCTTGCTTGTTCATTATCTAATGTTACGTGTAGTATGTCCTGTGCTTCGTATGTATTCCTACCCATTGAGTTAATAAACCCCTGTGAATCGACCTGTTCAGCCTCTGCCTCTCCTGCATTTGGGTCCTACAATCTGCCCGGACTCAGACCGTGACAAATACATAATATCTCAGGTGGTAATGGCTAGTATGTTCTCAATTGCATTGTGTTGGTTGAGGTACAGTATGCACTGTACTGCTGTTCCGCAAACTTGTCTAGTTTTAATATTCTCCTTGCTTTCCTTCATTTCTTTGTTCTCTTCTCCATATCCTTCTTCTTTCTTCTACTTCTTAGTCTTTCTTCTCCATCTATTTGATAATAATGATTATCAGTGGCTCTGGTCTGCAGAAAAACATGGAGGACATGCTGAGTCATCCTGGCGATAACACTGACTAATGACTTGTAGATGTAGATAAATAGCTGACAGTCCTTTGATAACACTAACACCACCCATAAACATGGAGGTCGTTTAGGTTGTGGCAGAGGCATTACCGTCTGCCCTCTGCTCCACAAGATAAGAGCATGCTGACTGCTAATGGCTGTGTTGTTGCTGTGGGACCAGTGGAAATTCTGGCTCACACAGGGAACACTATACTGTACTATACTGTACATCCATCTGTGACTCTACTGACACTGACACTGACGTATTGTTGTAATAGTCAGTTTTCAATTGCTTATGGGTATACTGTAAGTTTCACTTATGGTCTCTGCACCCTTAACCGCTTGAACCCCAACATGACTATTCTGGGGGGAACATTCGGCCAAAATAGCCGATCTACAAGCTCAAAACACGTCGCAGCGCCGTACGTTTTGGGCTTATAGAGCAGCTATTTTTGGTGAAGAGATTTGGTGTAGACGGAAAAAAGTGGCCCGAGTACAGTTGTCACTCAAGTCCATTCAAGTCCATTTCACTAAGAGTAAGTTAAGTAGTTAAGTGGTTAAATAATCTCACTTTAAACACGAAATAGTGTTGTTAAAGACCACTATATTTTGGATCATATTTTGATGTGATGGACTGCTTGAGTCCATTTGCAATTTCACATTCACTCATTATCATCAGTTATGAGACTAAACTGACACAAGTGTATGTAGTTATTTTACTATACAACAGCCCCCTTTGACTTAAAGGCACCAACTGATGCCCATTATGTTCTATTACCTTGCTCAGTCTGCAGGTGGAAACAAGAGGTTTTAATGAGAGCATTAAATGAAGTTACCATGTGGCCATATGGGGCCATATTGCTTGGGAACAAGATGCTTAGATCCCCTAAAGGCTACTTATGCTGCGTTTCCACATAGCAGCCCAGCACCGCACCGCCTGCTTGTGCCGTCACTTCCATAAAGGACCCGGACCTGTAAGGGCCCATTTGGTTCGTACAGATAGCTGGAGTACTGCTGCACAGGTGATTTGCAATGGTGTACAGGACAATTGACCCCTTAACATTAAATTGTTAGGCAAGAAGCAACGATCTCCACCTATGTACTTACTTACATTTGAGAGGGGGTAGGCCTACTATATTGTGCATGGAAACGGGAGATATTTTGGGTGCTGGGCCGTGCAAGGCTGTAAGGTGCGGTGAGGTGCTGGGCTGCTATGTGGAAACGCAAAAACATATCGCGACGTGTTGTGAGTTTTGAAGTCTCCAAGACAGGGACGCCAGGTTGAAAGTTGTTAAGCCTGTTAACATCTGCTCTGCATGGGATAAAAGACCAAAACAATCAAAAACCTAAACCGGTGGAGCTGTGTTCTTTTATGAGAGCCTGAGTGAAGTTCTGTTCACTATAACTGGGTCCATGTGTGTCCCATGTCAAACAGCAGCAGCCCTGGGCGTTGGGCGTCTGGTTTGATCAATGGGAGGAAAAAGCAACAGTGGATCCAGTGGAAAGACATGCTCACCGGTCCAGCAGTGTAAGATCTGGCAACCCGGGAGCTCATCTTGTTACAGCCCGAGGATTAATCCAAAACTTGGCAACGTCAGAGGTTTGGTGGAAACACATTAGCCAGGGCTGTAGCAATGGCTGCCAAAACAGAGGCGTAGGTTGTCTAAGATCCTCTGGATATCCAATCCAATTGGAAATTAGGTTTGAAAGCAGTGTAATATCTGCCAAAAACAAACGGATGAACGATCACCTGGGGAATGATTCTCGGTTGAATGCAAAAGCAGCCCAGAGGTTTGGTGGAAACTGTTTCAAATAATGTAAGGCAAAATCCAAAGTCCTGGCAAAACAGTGCAATAGTTATTCTGGAAATTGATTAAATTGAATCACTATCTTGCCTATGGGGAACAATTACTGTGGAAACCATCTTACTCTATGGTGACTCCCTGTGCTAATATGGAAACAGATTGACTGCATGGTAACCCACAAAGCTTTGTAACCATCTTTGAAAATAAAGACCTCAAAGCAGAGTGAGTGAGTGAGCAAGCGGCCAAGTGAGCGAGTGACAATGTAAATAGCTTTATGAATGAATGAATGAATGAATGAATTCATTAATTTGTGTACAGTACTTTCAGATGTACTGTCCAGCTCAACATGAGTCCACACTCCAAACCAGCACCAGAGTCTTACTGTGTGTGCTACACTTAGTTTAGCCAATCCACAAAGCCAATGGGTTGGGTTGGTAAATCAAGGAAGCTGATGTCTGTTGAGCTTCCTATTATGGCAAACCGATCACTATAGCAACCCCAGTCGGCTACACAGCAGACAGTCAGCTCAGATTATTCAGAACTAATGTTCTGCACGCACGCGCCCCTTTGTGCGTGCCTGTGTATGTGTGTGTGTCATACAGTATAAATTATTTATTACACCACTTACAGTGAATAACCTTTCCCTGCCAGTGTTTTATTTGTTAACTGCCCGGGCACTGCTCCAAAACTACAGTTTAAATCTCAAGGTGGGGTCCGGGGACCCCCAGGGGTCCTTGAGGGGGTTCCAGGGGGTCCCCAGCAGAATTAGTTAACTCATTCACTGCCACTGACGTAAAAAACGTAATTTGTCCCGTTTACCAATCCTGCCACTGACGTAAAAAACGTAATTTTTTTTTCTCCCAATTTTTTAGTTTTTTTTTCAAATTTGACCCAAAGACCAAGGAGATATGATTGTTTAAAGATCTACACTCCCATCCACTTCCTTGTTAACTTAAAACTTAAAAATTCTGTATCTCGGCTCCTGAGTACTTTTTTTTTTAAATGAAAAATCTCTGGCAGTGGGCAAACGCGGCCAGCAATAATTGTGGCAGTGAAATATAGCATCAAAATCCGTTTAACCACTTTACCCCTATATATACTGTGTGTATATAGCTCAATGTGACATGTTGAGGGCTTGTAGATCTGCTTTAAAAAAAAGCCTTGACAGTTTGAGAACAACCGTCCTAAAAGTCTTGCAGGCTCTTTCATCATTTTAGCCCTGGCTGCTATTAACATCCTGTAAGTAAGTGGAAATCCATTCAGTCATAGTGTGATGATGCCCAACAGAAGTGACTCAGCATTCATGCTGGCATATAAAACCATGTTTAGTAATGAGGAAGCTGCTGGCTATAAATCTTTCTTCGTCCCCGAGTGCCAAAGCAAAGTTCTTGTATGAACAATGGGCAATGACGTTTTTATGAGTTCTGTTTTCAAACTGACACACCACCGGACAGTCTTGTAAGCACGTGAACCAGACTAATTAGGCTCAACTAACGCTAAACCCTGATTTATACTTAGCTGACCGAAAATAATCGATCTCCAAGCTCCAGGTTGTCCGTCGAGGCCGCTGCCTAGCCGCTGCCTAGCCGCTGTCTAGCCGCTGCCTAGCCACCCCATGCATTCCTATTCTGGTGGGAATATTCACCAGAAAAAGCAGATCTACAAGCTGACAATGTGAGCTTGTAGATCGGCTATATTTGGCAGAGATTTGGTGTAGACGCAAAAAAGCGGTCCAAGTATTGTTCCAACTCAGAGACTAGAGGGTTTAAGTGGTTATTTGTGTGTGACGCTTGTGCACAAGTAAGTATAACACCAGCTTATCTTTACACCTGCATCTTTCCATACTCTTCCTAGCTCTTCTTCTTTGTCTCTGCTATGTTATGTTCTAGCAGACCGCGTGTCCAATTTCCTACACATTTAGCCTAAAAATCGATCATGCCTGGAGC
>NC_137623.1:29730496-29740496 GCF_963280865.1 Gymnoscopelus braueri
TTTGAGTTATGGAAACACGCACACATGGAGAGAGAGAGAGGGAGAGAGAGAGAGAGAGAGAGAGAGAGAGAGAGAGAGAGAGAGAGAGAGAGAGAGAGAGAGAGACATACATATTGAGAATTGAAGAGAATAGAACACAAAAGGAAAAGTCATCTTCGTCCCAAGTCCCTCATAAGACTCTTTTCGACTACAAGAACTAAATGTGAACTGTGTCGCACCGTGTAACGTATTTCACAGGTTCTGGGTTTGTTTACAACTTGGTTATAGATGCTTCTCAGAACCTAATTTGGGCCCTGCTCAGGAGGTGGTACTAAAGCAACACATTGTGAGCTTGTAGATCTGCAATTTTTGCTTTTTTAATGATTTTTTTTTAATGGGGTACCTCCCCCTTCAGGAGTGGTTCTGGTAATAATGGAAACATGAGCAAAAAAATCACTTTTAATGCTGCAAACTTTATTAATAGCAGCCAAAAAAAACTACGACATTTTGACCTTGCGGTCTTCTTCAAGTGCAGTCAACTTGAAGAAGACCAAAGGGTCTTATAGCTCCAAGTTTGGAGCATTAAAAGTGACTTGTATGAACAGAGGTTGACCACATCATTTCAGGTTCCCTGTGTTAATAGTTTTCTCTTTACAGATGATGTATGGTTCCCAGCAGGTGGGGGCAGAGGTATTTGACCTGCGTGTGTGTTCTGTGGACCGAGAGATCAGTTACAGGTAATGAATTCTCCCACGTTCTGGAAGCTTGGGACAACTCCTACAGGGAGAGAAAAGTGTGTGTATGTGTCCCCGTTCTGATGTGTTGTTCATATGTGGTGTGTGTGTGTGTGTGTGTGTGTGTGTGTGTGTGTGTGTGTGTGTGTGTGTGAGTGAGAGAGAGAGAGAGAGAGAGAGAGAGAGAGAGAGAGAGAGAGAGAGAGAGAGAGAGAGAGAGAGACGGACGGACGGACGGACGGACGGACGGACGGACGGACGGACGGACGGACGGACGGACGGACGGACGGACGGACGGACGGTGATGTTAACAAAATAAATGGCTGATCTCTTAGGGAGAGGGTGGAACCACTGTAACTATAGGAGATAAATTAAATGTGACAGGTGATATGAGTGCTCGCATGTACATCCACACGCACACACACTTTTGGCACTCCAGATTATCAGAAAAGCTGACACTAATACTAATACTAACCAATGCTAATACAAACACTATTCATTATATTAACTTTTTTTTAAATCATTGCTGAGCATAAAAACACGACCTTAAGTTCTTAGTCAAGTGAACATAACCAGATCCCCTGCATACAGATTACAAACACAGAGCATGGCCTACTGGTCGACTCCACTCATGTTTCATTGGCTGGACGTCCTGCTTCTGTATTGTAGATTATTCCATATCGTGACTTTCGAGGCAGAAACCTTGCATCTTCATATTTCATGGTCCCCCCATACATTAATGCTCTACTTTGTTGTACAAGAGTGTCATGCACAGAGTGCAACATCTCTCAATGAGTCTGGTCGTCAAGATACTCAAGATCCGTGCCCAGATACCTGTCAAACTATGGCAGGAATTAAAAGCGTGAGTTGTCAGCTGTGTCAGTATTGGTGTTGGAAAGGCCAAACATTGGCCAGACTCATAACGAGGATTCACTCTCACGTTCCACGTTATCAGGACCAAACCATGTACTAGGCTGCCTTGCCAGCAAGCATGCACAGAGGGCCTTTGATTTGTTAATAAGCTAATAAGACACATCTGCTAGTTTAATTATGAGTGGTAGACTCAGCTGTGTTGTCCAGTTAGTCTTCAGATTTCCAGCATCACTCCACAAACCAACTCCTTGCAGAGAGGTGCATTTTTGTGCGTCGCTGACGTTTTGTAAGTGATATCACAAATCATTGTACAACTCTGCCCATTACCTTGCTACCAATGACTGGAAGTAAAGCCACAGTCCTCACTGTGTAAACTGTTTTTGCCGACACACCAAAGGCGGCACCATCACATCCAAACCTAATCAGCCTACAGTCCTTTAAGAGTTATAACAGTTGCAATGTGGATTTAAATTCAGGGGAGGGTTGAGAATGATACTGTCATATCTCTCGCTCTCCTTCCTATTAGCAAAACCAGTGCTGGAAATAGTAAATTTACTCAAGTACTATACTTTTTGAGGTACTTTTACTGTACTTGTATGTATATTTTTCAATACTATATACTTATACTCAGAGGCAAATATTGTATGCTTTACTCCACTACAATTTCTTTAGTTACTTACTTTTCAGATTTACATTTATTAATACAAAGTAAAACATACATTCACCAATTAAGCCCCATATTTTATACTTCGGCTATTCAAAAATAGCAGATCTACAAGCTCACAATGCTGTGATGTGACGCGTTGTGAACATGTACATCTGCTGGCTTTGAAAAAGTTTACTTTTGCTTGTAAGGTAGGCCGTAAGTATATTCTTATGCCAATACTTTTGAGGCCCCGTACTTGTAACATTGTTTTTGTATACTGTGGTGTTGCAACATTTACTTAAGTAAAATTCTGAGTACATCTTCCACCACTGAGCAAAACCACATGTATGATACCAATAGCATGAGTCCCTGGGAAATGCATATAATGGAATTTTATGATCTACCCAGCACTGTGGAAGTACAGTAGCCCTACAGGTCCCTCATATCCACCCTGATAGCAGCTTCCTTCCAGGGGAGGGGGGGGGGGCTCCCCAGAAGCAAAACAGCAAAGGACAAACCTCCCATTTACCTGAAGCAGGGCCTTGGGGAGCGAGGCCAGGCTAGAGACATCCTCCCTGGCCCCTAGGCCAATATCCTGGCCAATATCCAGTGTTCACTCCCTAAAAATGTAACTTGGAGGGATGTGACTCTGAAACTCTCCAATAATGTGTACGTGTGTGTGTGTGTGTGTGTGTGTGTGTGTGTGTGTGTGTGTGCCGCACACATAAATATATATATATATATATATATATATATATATATATATATATATATATATATATATATATATATATGATTCATGGGGGGGTCCCCAGATGACATAATATATATATATATAGAAGTAAGACGCGCGAACGCGGGAAGCGAACGCAAAAAAAGTAAAATAAATATGAAAAAAATATTTTAAAAAAAGTTACCAATATTTTTTTTTTTTAAAGATAAAAAAAAAATCTGCGTTAAAAGGAGCATCTTAGAAAAATACAAATTCACAAAAAAATTTTTTTGAATGTTTTTGAACAATTCAACAAAGTGTTTGAAGTGCCTGTTTCACCCACTTCCGGGGGGCGGAGCCAAAATCCGAGCCCGAAGTATTTGTTCGTAGACCCCCACTTAGGGGGGGTAGAAAAAGTTTCAGAGCGATTCGGGCACTTTTCATTTAACATGGGGTTTCAATGGGGAGTTTTTAGGAGCCTTCTCCGGGGCGTGGCTTCCGGGGGAAGGGGCGCAACCTTGACAGGTGTGTTCAGTTTTCAAAGACCTTTCATTTGATGTATGGTACGTCTAAATTGGACATTTACTTATCTCAGAGGAGCTGCACACAGGCAGTGCACACAGAGACACAGAGACACAACCCGAGCACGGTTTCATAGTAAGCTCCACTTGCGCGCGCCTCCTTCCGCTGCGTTCGCAATAAAACAAAGGTTCTTGTTGAGGTCATGTCCTCTGAGATGACGTTAATTTATCAAATAAGATTTTGATTCATTCGCAAGTGGAAACTTGGTTGTTCCCATGAACCACAGTAACATAAAAGTGAATTATGAAATGCAATGAAGAAATGATAAGGTGAGGGATAAAATAGAACAAAGAAAGCTATTGTGTGTGTGTCTGTGTGTGTGTGTGTGTGTGTGTGTGTGTGTGTGTGTGTGTGTGTGTGTGTGTGTGTGTGTGTGTGTGTGTGTGTGTGTGTGTGTGTGTGTGTGCATGGGGGGGTGGGGGGTAGTTACCATTGTAAATATGTCAAACCGTTTCCTATGACAAATGTTTGTTGTTCAGTCAAGAAAACATTCATTTCAATCATTCGCTTTTGAACTCCAGTTGCAGCAGACATCTTCAAAGTCTTGTAAAACCATCCTAACAAAGAAGGTCATTGCTCCTTCCTGCATTTACCACAGCAGCAGCAGCAGCCCAGAGTACACTGACCTCCCCTTCAGCCTGGCCTGTGTGTGGGGAGTCCAAGGTCTCCACATGCTCACCCCTCACTCCTCTGCATTCCAAAGGAAGGACGTTGCACCATAATGGCCATCAAACGTGCATGATTAACACACAACTTAAAACTAAACCAGCGGTTCTCAAACCTTTTAATTTCAGGGACCCCCATAAGTTACAGACCCGTAAGGGTGTGGCTCTCAACCTTTTCAGGCCGTGACACCCCCCCCCCCCCCCCATTTTTTTTTTTTATCATATTTGAACTGAGGACCCCCCACCCTTGTAGATTGTCACTTTACTGTCATCTGGGGACCCCCCCCATGAATCATGTTGGGGTCCCAACCCACAGGTTGAGAACCACTGCTGTAAGGGTCCACTTGGAACCCACTCAAGGAACCCTGAGCTGAGGGTCCCCATGGACCCCACTTTGAGAACCCCTGATCTAAAGTGAAAACAATACAGAGGCAATGGATGGTAGGAAAGTCTGTGTAAGACTGGCTTCTTGACAATTAATGAATCCCAGTGACAGATAGGATTTGTTTGATTTACACAACAGTAAAAGCTAGCTCTGGTGCACTCCCTATAATGGAAGAAAAGATGCAGGATCTCTGAGGATTTTGACTGAAATAGTGATACTTCTTTGGACTGCATCAAAACAAAAACTTTTTGAAAAGTAAAGTTTAATGCGCGTTGTTTTGGTATTAATGAGAACACCGATTATATACTGTGAGAGCTGTGTGGGAGTTCATGAACAGATTTTTTATATCGTTTTGCTGTTGTAAATCCTGGACCCCTAGTTTCTTCAGTTCAGTTCATTCAGTAGTGGAATTACAGACTCTCTGTAGCATTATAAGATTTCGCTTACCATGACACAAATGCACAAATCAGGGATATCAGGTTAAAAGTGGTTAATTAACCCTAGCATCACTATTCTGGGGTGAACATTAGCCAGAAATAGCACATCTAGAGAGATTTGGTGTAGAAGGTAAAAAGCGGTCCAAGTGCAGTTGTAACTCAAGCCCATTTGACTAAGAATGGAGGATTTAAGTGGTTAAAAGTCATTTAGTTTAGTCACCTCAGCTCTGCACTGGTGCACACACTATGCAAGAACATGGTTGAAATGAAAACATGGCCGATCAATATATGGGCTGGTGGCCACCAGGCCATTATTATTATTTTGTATAATTATAGTTGTTATTTTTATTTAATTGTTTCATCCTTGGCTAACTACAGGACCACAGAGCAGAGATATATCATATAGTAACTGACCCACTGGTTTGTCTCTCATCTGAACACTACAGCCAACCTTTGGCTAGTTGAAAAACTTCTGCAGGGTTTTTGGCTGATTTCTAAGATTTTACTTGAAGGCAGACTAAGGTGAAAAGTTCAAGTCCAATCCAGTTGTAGAAATCTGAGCTTGATTAGATTGCCTGGCGCAGGAGACAGGCGACAGTCAAATCACAAGGATCTTACATGAACGAAGCAATCTTTCTTTCCTAGTATCTATTTCCTTTTTTTGTTTTTTGTTTTGTTTGCATTTTTAACCCTGAAAACAATATTATTTACTTCCCCCATCCTCTCTCAGTCTCTCTGTCTTTCTCGTCTCTCATTCCCAGGGGAAACAAATGGAACAAGCAGACTTTGATGTGGTCTTCTTCATCGCATCACACTCTGTGGACCGTCAGCCACATTGCTTTCCAAAGTCAACTATGGTTTTAGTTCAGTCACTGGCATTATGGCATCAGCACATCTCCACACGGTACAGCATAAACAAACACTGCACCTTTATGACCAAAAATGGTCAATTCGGGCGCTTGAAAAGAAGCATCTCTCACATACAGTACAGTAACACACATCTGCGATGGCGTCTTTCCTAAACAGGGGGCCCAAGGGTTATATGGCTAAGAATTTTCACAGATGATTCATGACTAGTTAAGACATTACTGTCCCATGTCTTTCCCTGAGAACTGAAAGGGGGGATCCCAAACAATGGAATCAACAAAGTGACACATATCCCTTCCTTCCCCGTTGCCATGCCAACACAAGAAACAACACAAACTATGCCAAATAGAGAAATCCCCTTAAACCCTATTGACCTGGGTCTCCCAGGGCTCTTTACTTGGTCCGCCACTTTTTTTCCTCCCCAAATCTCTCCGCTGAACATAGCTGATCTACAAGCTCTGATCGGCTATGTTTCACAGAATGTTCGCCCCCAGGTTAATGTGGTTAATGTTTAAGGCCTTTCTAATTTATCAAACAAGGGGTAGCTTTCAACGTTTCCCGCAGCCGATGCATTCAGCCAAGCGATCGGTTTGGTCAGCGACATTTTCAAACTGTGCGGTCGATTCCCATAACGCACAGCGAGCTGTGATTTATTTACTAGATGTAATGCAGAACCGGCCTCAAACAGAGAGCTAGTTTTTCATCTGATATTTATTTAAAAGATTGGCCAAATGCCCGAAACTCTTTTTGATATCATTCGTGTGTGCACGAGCATCTCCAGCTGGGGGAGAAATGTCGGTATTTCATGTAATGTGACTTTGATTGATGTCAGCCAACGGCCGTATTCACTGTCAGCCAGGGTTATAAAAGGTAACTAAAACTAAAGAAATAATGAAAACAAGAATTGAGAAACATTTGAGTTAACAAGGCTGTACAAAAAAAACATTGACAAAACACTGAAACTGTTTTGTGTGTTTACAAAAGTAACTAAAATTTACTAAAATCACAGAGAAAAAAAGTCTTAGTTTTAGTCTTTGTGGAAAATTGCTGATCTACAAGCTCACAACGCGTCGCAGAACCCCCAAAAAACTAAAACTAACACTAAAACTAATAAGAGTTCAACTAAAACCAAGATGTAATCATTCATGTCATTAAGAGCCCCAATAGTCCTAGTGAAGAACTGAAGGAATAGCCTAAAAACTTTCACATTGAAGATCACAAGAATGAAGTGTTTATCCCCCCCTTTTATCTATATGGACCCTTCAACTCTGTGGGGAGACATCCAAAGAGCAAGAGCAAAACGACATCTTTAGAAGCTCTGTCTGTTTATTTCTAGTTAATGAGTTGTTGGCTTTAAGTACTCCAGTGCTAAATCCTGTAAAAACATTGAAATATTAATAGTATCACACAAGCCAAAATAAAAGTCATATCATGTATATTTCTCTAAATAGTCAGACTGCAACAAGCCATTTGGATCACTCAGGCTAACCAAACCAAATGTCGTTTTTGACACCTGTTGAATCTAAACATTTATCATGATATTGCTAAATGACAGTAAAAAAAAAGGTTTAATTCTTGATTTAGTTGTGTTCACATTAATTACAAAGCCATATTTCTTCTCCTCAGGACCAGTCTGCAGTCAGTGTTACACACACAAGGTGGGCACATACAGATGTTTGTCTTTTTGATGACAGAGAGCACAACCAAATTGTTCACAGGAAGGAACTATTGACCCTTTTTCATGCAAAATGTTCATTGTAAATCAATACAACACATAGACACAAACCGATACAACACACACACTGCTACTGTAGTTACCAATATACACAATACAACAGGTAGCCAACAGCACCACAGTGTTGAACTAAAACAAAGCAAGTTGTCTATATGCTTAGAGTAGACAATGTGTCATCTAATGTGTAGACAATGAGTCACCATAATGTCTATAAACATAGACAATACGTCAGGCAATGCGTCACCACCACAACCAAGGCACAGCCAGCACAGTGTCAGACCACAGCATATTTGCACTCAAACAGATCTGTCAGACCTCAGGTAATACACCTTTTACATGGCAGCAGTTTTAATAAGTATAGCATAGAACAGTGGTTCTCAAAGTGGGGTCCAGTGTTCCATGAGGGGTTCCAAATGGACCCTAGTTACAGGTCTGTAACTCTGACTGTGTACAAATGGAACCAAATGGCATACCTGTGCCAACATTAGAGTGAGAAAAATAAGGAGAATTTCTGGTGGGGGGCCTGACTTAGTATTCACTATAGTATTCACTGACTATTCTCTCCTAATAAAGTTGTTTATTGTGTTTTGTTTGGTTGTAAAGTGACTTTTGATACTAAGAAAAGCGCTAAATAAATTTGAAGTATTATTATTGTATAATATTCACTGATAACATTATGGTCCTGGCTGCATATCAGTGCAGTGGGATGTGTGTAACACCCATGGGCATGCTCACTTTTACCATAGAGTCTGTGTTGAGTTGTCCAAAAGTAAGCATATTTTCAGAATTGAGAAGCACAGCAGGAGAAAGGATAAAATGCAGGAGTCTCCTGCAAACGGTCAGAGACAGAGTTGTGGGTGGGTAGTTGAAATTAAAACGTTGGAGAACCACTGAGCAAGTGTAAACAGTTCGCAGGTGTTAATGATAATGATTTGCGTTCCATAACAAGCCTGACAGCGCACCGCGGGTTCGAGTCCCGTTCCTGACGGTCTTTGCTGCATGTCCATACTTATGGTTATTCAAAAATCGATGATCTACAAGCTCACAACACTTCGCACTGTAAGACATTGGGAGCTTGTAGATCTGCTATATATATATATTTTTTATAGAAAAATCATTTTACATCATTTTGAATGATTTTCTTATGGCAAATCTTCCTATGGCGCAAAATCTTTTGAGATGGGGGTCTGCAGCCAAATCCATATCAATTTGGGGGTCATTGACATGAAAGTGTTTGAGAAGTAACTCTAAACAAATCCCCCAGGTGTTGCAGCAAATGGCTACACTGGAGCTACTGTATTGTGTACAAACTAGTGGAACTTCCAAAATGGAAAGGACAAGGTCTTATCTTATAGCTTATCATAATCATAATGTTTATCAGTGCAGGGCTGGGTGGGGTGTGGGAGTGGGGGGGTTCACAGGAAATTCATAGTCATCGCCACAGGCCAGGGGGCTTTCCACTGTTACTATAGACACTTATGATGGGGACAAATATTTGTGTGTCTGTGGAAAAGTGTGTGTGTGTGTGTGTGTGTGTGTGTGTGTGTGTGCGTGTGTGCGTGCGTGCGTGCGTGCGTGCGTGCGTGTGCGTGCGTGCGCGTGCGTGCGTGCGTGCGTGCGTGCGTGCGTGCGTGCGTGCGTGCGTGCGTGCGTGCGTGCGTGCGTGCGTGCGTGCGTGCGCGTGCGTGTGCGTGTGTGTGTTTCTGTGTACAAACCAATGGTGTGTGTGTCTCGATGTGCTGGCTTATGAGTGTGGAATTGTCTTCCCCACTGTGAGGTACACACCCAGCTGAAGACATATTGTTCTCCTGGCCCGTTGAACAGTCTTGGGGTATGTGAGTGAGAGAGAGAGAGAGAGCGCTCTGCATTTCTAGGCCAGTGGTTCTCAAACTTGTGTCAAGAACCCTCTAATTGAAATTCCATCTGAAAATGTTTTGTGCCGGGGGTCCCCAAGATTTATGTTGTTAAAATGTCTAAGAAATATTAAAAATGTGTCCCAAAAATGGCAAGATTTATCGCATTGCATTGCAACACGTTGTGAGCTTGTGAGCAGCTATTTGATCTGCTATTTTCAATAACTGTTATACTGTGCAGGGTTAAAGCGGTTCAAATATGCTGCGTATATTAAGGGTAGGGTAAGTGATTCTCTTTGGTTCAAATAAGTGTTAAATAGCTATATTATTTTTCTTTTTTTTCCTAAACGTTCTGTTTATTGATTTCAGTTTTTTTTGCATACTCACAGCACAGGTCATATAGTCATTACTGAAGTCATTAAACAAAGTATCTCAAAACAGTCAAGAAAATAGCTCTATATTCTGATAGTAGCCTACTCATTGAATAGAGTGGTTGTTCAGTAATAGGAGTCTCCATGTCTCTCCAGCTCTT